>NC_060194.1:40879720-40914720 GCF_021184085.1 Oncorhynchus gorbuscha | reverse complement strand
CTAACTGACATAATGACTAACTAACTGACTGACTGACTGACTGACTGACTGACTGACTGACTAACTAACTAACTGACTGACTAACTGACTAACTGACTGACTAACTAACTAACTAACTAACTAACTAACTAACTGACTGACTGACTGACTGACTGACTGACTGACTGACGAACTGACTGACTGACTGACTGACTAACTAACTGACTGACTGAATGACTGACTGACTAACTAACTGACAAAATGACTAACTAACTGACTGACTGACTGACTGACTGACTAACTGACTGAATTACTGACTAACTAACTAACTGACTGACTAACTGACTGACTTACTGGCTGACTGACAGAATGACTGACTGACTGACTAACTGACTGACTTACTGACTGACTGACTAACTGACTGACTGACTGACTGACTGACTGACTAACTGGCTGACAGAATGACAGTCAGTTAGTCAGTCAGTCATTCAGTCAGTCAGTCAGTCAGTTAGTTAGTTAGTTAGTTAGTTAGTTAGTCAGTTAATCAGTCAGTCATTCAGTTAGTCAGTCAGTTAGTCAATCAGTCAGTAAGTAAGTCAGTTAGTTAGTAGGTCACTGACTGACTGACTGACTGACTGACTAACTGACTGACTGACTGACTGACTGACTGACTGACTGACTGACTTACTGACTGACTGACTGACTTACTGACTGACAGAATGACTGACTGACTATATGACTGACTGACTGACTGACTGACCTACTAACTAACTAACTAACTAACTAACTAACTAACTAACTAACTAACTAACTAACTGACTGACTGACTAATTGACTGACTGACTGTCTGACTGACTGACTAACTAACTAACTGACTGACTGGCTGACTAACTAACTAACTAACTGACTGACTAACTGACTGACTTACTGACTGACAGAATGACTGACTGACTGACTAACTGACTGACTGACTGACCTACTAACTAACTAACTAACTAACTAACTAACTGACTGACTGACTGACTGACTGACTGACTGACCTACTAACTAACTAACTAACTAACTAACTAACTAACTAACTAACTGACTGACTGACTGACTGACTGACTGACTGACTGACTGACTGACTGACTGACTGACTGTCTGACTGACTGACTGACTGACTGACTGACTGACTAACTAACTAACTAACTAACTGACTGACTGACTGACTGACTGACTGACTGACTGACTGACTGACTGACTGACTGACTGACTGACTGACTGACTGACTAACTGACTGACAGACTGACTAACTGAATGTCAAACTGTCTGACTGACTGACTAACTAACTAACTGACTGACTGACTGACTGGCTGACTGACTGACAGAATGACTGACTGACTGACTAACTGACTGACTTACTGACTGACTGACTAACTGACTAACTGACTGACTGAATGACTGACTGACTGACTGACTAACTAACTGGCTGACTTACTGACTGACAGAATGACTGACTGACTGACTATATGACTGACTGACTGACCTACTAACTGACCTAGTCAGTTAATCAGTCAGTCATTCAGTTAATCAGTCAGTTAGTCAATCAGTCAGTAAGTCAGTCAGTTAGTTAGTAGGTCACTGACTGACTGACTGACTGACTGACTGACTGACTGACTGACTGACTGACTAACTGACTGACTTACTGACTGACTGACTGACTTACTGACTGACAGAATGACTGACTGACTGACTATATGACTGACTGACTGACCTACTAACTAACTAACTAACTGACTGACTGACTGACTGACTAACTGACTGACTGACTGACTGACTGGCTGACTGGCTGACTGACTAACTCACTGACAGAATGACTAACTAACTGACTGACTGACTGACTGACTGACTGACTGACTAACTGACTGAATTACTGACTAACTAACTAACTGACTGACTAACTGACTGACTTACTGGCTGACTGACAGAATGACTGACTGACTGACTGACTGACTGACTGACTGACTGACTAACTGACTGACTTACTGACTGACTGACTAACTGACTGACTGAATGACTGACTGACTGACTGACTAACTAACTGACTGGCTGACAGAATGACAGTCAGTTAGTCAGTCAGTCACTCATTCTGTCAGTCAGTCTGACAGACTCACTCACTCAGTCAGTCTGTTAGACTGACTAGTTAACTAACTAACTTAACAGTCAGTCATTCAGTTAGTCAGTCAGTTAGTCAATCAGTCAGTAAGTCAGTCAGTTAGTTAGTAGGTCACTGACTGACTGACTGACTGACTGACTGACTGACTGACTGACTGACTGACTGACTGACTGACTGACTAACTAACTGACTGACTTACTGACTGACTGACTGACTTTCTGACTGACAGAATGACTGACTGACTGACTATATGACTGACTGACTGACCTACTAACTAACTAACTGACTGACTGACTAATTGACTGACTGACTGACTGTCTGACTGACTAACTAACTAACTAACTGACTGACTGACTAGCTGACTGACTGACTAACTAACTAACTAACTAACTAACTAACTAACTAACTAATTAACTAACTAACTAACTAACTAACTGACTGACTGACTGGCTGACTAACTGACTGACTGACTGACTGACTGACTGACTGACTGACTGACTGACTGACTAACTAACTGACTGACTGACTAACTGAATGTCAAACTGTCTGACTGACTGACTAACTAACTAACTGACTGACTGACTGACTGGCTGACTGACTAACTGACTGACATAATGACTGACTGACTAACTAACTGACTGACTGACTGGCTGACTGGCTGACTGACTAACTCACTGACATAATGACTGACTAGACTGGCAGAATGACTGACTGACTAACTGACTAACTAACTAACTAACTAACTAACTAACTAACTAACTAACTAACTGACTGACTGACTGACTGACTGACTAACTGACTGACTGACTAACTAACTAACTAACGAACTAACTGACAGAATGACTGACTAACTAACTGACTGACTGACTAACTGAATGTCAAACTGTCTGACTGACTGACTAACTAACTAACTGACTGACTGACTGACTGGCTGACTGACTAACTGACTGACATAATGACTGACTGACTAACTAACTGACTGACTGACTGGCTGACTGACTAACTAACTGACTGACTGACTGACTGACTGACTGACTGACTGACTGACTGAATGACTGACTAACTAACTGACAGAATGACTAACTAACTGACTAACTAACTAACTGACTGACTGATTAACTGACTGACTGGCTGACTAACTAACTAACTGACTAACTGACTGACTGACTGACTGACTGACTGACTGACTGACTGACTTACTGACTGACAGAATGACTGACTGACTGACCTACTAACTAACTAACTAACTAACTAACTAACTAACTAACTAACTAACTAACTGACTGACTGACTGACTGACTGACTAACATTTCTGACTTACTGACTGACTGACTTACTGCCTGACAGAATGACTGACTGACTGACTAACTGACCTACTAACTAACTAACTAACTGACTGACTGACTGACTGACTGACTAACTATAATAATAATAATAATAATAATAATAATATATGCCATTTAGCAGACGCTTTTATCCAAAGCGACTTACAGTCATGTGTGCATACATTCTACGTATGGGTGGTCGCGGGGATCGAACCCACTACCCTGGCGTTACAAGCGCCATGCTCTACCAACTGAGCTACACAGGACCACTAACTGACTAACTGACTGACTAACTGACTGACTGACTAACTAACTGACTGACTGACTAACTGACTGACTGACTAACTGACTGACTGAATGACTGACTGACCTACTAACTAACTAACTGACTGACTGACTAACTGAATGACAAACTGTCTGACTGACTGACTGACTGACTGACTAATGAACTAACTGACTGACTAACTAACTGACTAACTAACTGACTGACTGACTGACTGACTGACTAACTAACTGACTAACTAACTGACTGACTGACTGACTGACTGACTGACTGACTGACTGACTAACTAACTGACTGACTGACTGACTAACTGACTGACTAACTGACTGACTAACTAACTGACTGACTGGCTGACTAACTAACTGACTGACTGACTGACTAACTGACTTACTGACTGACTAACTGACTGACTGACAGAATGACTGCTGGTTATGTGGGACGGTATACAGTATTCTCCTGCTGTCTGGTTATGTGGGACAGTATACAGTATTCCCCTGCTGTCTGGTTATGTGGGACAGTATACAGTATTCCCCTGCTGTCTGGTTATGCGGGACAGTATACAGTATTCCCCTGCTGTCTGGTTATGTGGGACAGTATACAGTATTCCCCTGCTGTCTGGTTATGTGGGACAGTATTCCCCTGCTCTCTGGTTATGTGGGACAGTATACAGTATTCCCCTGCTGTCTGGTTATGTGGGACAGTATACAGTATTCCCCTGCTGTCTGGTTATGTGGGACAGTATACAGTATTCCCCTGCTGTCTGGTTATGTGGGACAGTATTCCCCTGCTGTCTGGTTATGTGGGACAGTATACAGTATTCCCCTGCTGTCTGGTTATGTGGGACAGTATACAGTATTCCCCTGCTGTCTGGTTATGTGGGACAGTATTCCCCTGCTGTCTGGTTATGTGGGACAGTATTCCCCTGCTGTCTGGTTATGTGGGACAGTATACAGTATTCCCCTGCTGTCTGGTTATGTGGGACAGTATACAGTATTCCCCTGCTGTCTGGTTATGTGGGACAGTATTCCCCTGCTGTCTGGTTATGTGGGACAGTATTCCCCTGCTGTCTGGTTATGTGGGACAGTATTCCCCTGTTGTCTGGTTATGTGGGACAGTATTCCCCTGCTGTCTGGTTATGTGGGACAGTATACAGTATTCCCCTGCTGTCTGGTTATGTGGGACAGTATACAGTATTCCCCTGCTGTCTGGTTATGTGGGACAGTATACAGTATTCCCCTGCTGTCTGGTTATGTGGGACAGTATTCCCCTGCTGTCTGGTTATGTGGGACAGTATACAGTATTCCCCTGCTGTCTGGTTATGTGGGACAGTATACAGTCTTCCCCTGCTGTCTGGTTATGTGGGACAGTATACAGTATTCCCCTCCTGTCTGGTTATGTGGGACAGTATACAGTATTCCCCTGCTGTCTGGTTATGTGGGACAGTATACAATATTCCCCTGCTGTCTGGTTATGTGGGACAGTATACAGTATTCCCCTGCTGTCTGGTTATGTGGGACAGTATACAGTATTCTCCTGCTGTCTGGTTATGTGGGACAGTATACAGTATTCCCCTGCTGTCTGGTTATGTGGGACAGTATACAGTATTCCCCTGCTGTCTGGTTATGTGGGACAGTATACAGTATTCCCCTGCTGTCTGGTTATGTGGGACAGTATACAGTATTCCCCTGCTGTCTGGTTATGTGGGACAGTATTCCCCTGCTGTCTGGTTATGTGGGACAGTATTCCCCTGTTGTCTGGTTATGTGGGACAGTATTCCCCTGCTGTCTGGTTATGTGGGACAGTATACAGTATTCCCAAGCTGTCTGGTTATGTGGGACAGTATACAGTATTCCCCTGCTGTCTGGTTATGTGGGACAGTATACAGTATTCCCCTGCTGTCTGGTTATGTGGGACAGTATACAGTATTCCCCTGCTGTCTGGTTATGTGGGACAGTATACAGTATTACCCTCCTGTCTGGTTATGTGGGACAGTATACAGTATTCCCCTGCTGTCTGGTTATGTGGGACAGTATACAGTATTCCCCTGCTGTCTGGTTATGTGGGACAGTATACAGTATTCCCCTGCTGCCTGGTTATGTGGGACAGTATACAGTATTCCCCTGCTGTCTGGTTATGTGGGACAGTATACAGTATTCCCCTGCTGTCTGGTTATGTGGGACAGTATACAGTAGTCCCCTGCTGTCTGGTTATGTGGGACAGTATACAGTATTCCCCTGCTGTCTGGTTATGTGGGACAGTATACAGTATTCCCCTGCTGTCTGGTTATGTGGGACAGTATACAGTATTCCCCTGCTGTCTGGTTATATGGGACAGTATACAGTATTCCTCTGCTGTCTGGTTATGTGGGACAGTATTCCCCTGCTGTCTGGTTATGTGGGACAGTATACAGTATTCCCCTGCTGTCTGGTTATGTGGGACAGTATACAGTATTCCCCTGCTGTCTGGTTATGTGGGACAGTATACAGTATTCCCCTGCTGTCTGGTTATGTGGGACAGTATACAGTATTCCCCTGCTGTCTGGTTATGTGGGACAGTATACAGTATTCCCCTGCTGTCTGGTTATGTGGGACAGTATTCCCCTGTTGTCTGGTTATGTGGGACAGTATACAGTATTCCCCTGCTGTCTGGTTATGTGGGACAGTATACAGTATTCCCCTGCTGTCTGGTTATGTGGGACAGTATTCCCCTGTTGTGTGTCACGAGAGGATCACTTTCACAGCACAGTGTTTACAGCGTTTTGAGAAACGTCAGTATTTTTAGAGAGTTAGTCCGTTAGATATAATGCATAGTGCCAACACAGTGATAGATTGAATCACATATAATCTTATTTTTTTTAAATTAAAGATATTAGGACCCCTTATCACATGTTATGTATGAGTTGCTCACCTGGCCTGCTTCCCAAATGGCACCCTATTCCCTATACAGTGCATTACTATTGACCAGAGCCCTGGTTACCTGAATGGTGAGTGACAACCATTTGCTTGGTCAGGGCTGATGATCTATGTGGGGCTGCTAATGACGGAGGGAGGCTGGCATGTACAGACACACAAAGGAGAGGAGAAGGTGAGGGAGGCTGGCATGTACAGACACACAAAGGAGAGGAGAAGGTGAGGGAGGCTAGCCGGTACAGACACTCAAAGGATAGGAGAAGGTGAGGGAGGCTGGCATGTACAGACACACAAAGGAGAGGAGAAGGTGAGGGAGGCTGGCATGTACAGACACACAAAGGATAGGAGAAGGTGAGGGAGGCTGGCATGTACAGACACACAAAGGAGAGGAGAAGGTGAGGGAGGCTAGCCGGTACAGACACTCAAAGGATAGGAGAAGGTGAGGGAGGCTAGCCGGTACAGACACTCAAAGGAGAGGAGAAGGTGAGGGAGGCTAGCAATGTACAGACACTCAAAGGAGAGGAGAAGGTGAGGGAGGCTAGCCGGTACAGACACTCAAAGGAGAGGAGAAGGTGAGGGAGGCTAGCCGGTACAGACACTCAAAGGAGAGGAGAAGGTGAGGGAGGCTAGCCGGTACAGACACTCAAAGGAGAGGAGAAGGTGAGGGAGGCTAGCCTGTACAGACACACAAAGGAGAGGAGGGAAGAAAGGAAGGAGGCAAGGAGAGGACGAGGTGAGGGATGATCTTCCACAATGCTGCATTTCCTTTTTTCCATAAATCAAAGACCATTAGCTAGCTGGCTAGATCACGGGGGACTCCACTGGCTAGATCATGGGGGACTCCACTAGCTAGCTGGCTAGAACATGGGGGACTCCACTAACATGCTGGCTAGATCATGGGGGACTCCACTATGTAGCTGGCTAGATCATGGGGGACTCCACTAGCTAGCTGGCTAGATCATGGGGGACTCCACTATCTATCTGTCTGTGCTATGCTATAAAGAGAGAGCCGTGTGGGAACAATAGAGGTGCCAGGCTGCGTTGTCTCCCCTATCGTCACCTGACCATTCAAACAGCCTGTAGCTAAATGAGAGAGATAAAGTACATGAAGTTACCATGAACAGATGAAGGATGTAAGGAGGCTTCTGCTTTTCATTTCTCTCACCTCTTAATGTCTTTCAGACAGAGGCTTGCTGCTCTAACAAGGCTGTTCTGAGAGGAACGGGAGTGTGAAATCAATCATTTACAGAAGGTTATTTTTTTACACATTTTAAATGTAGCTACTGGAAGTAGACAAGACTTTTCTGGTCCTTCTATTGTCGGATTGTGTAGGGAGACTGTAGCTCACAAAGTAAAAAGAGACATGATATCGGGGCGGCAGGGTAGCCTAGTGGTTAGAGCATTGGACTAGTAACCGAAAGGTTGCAAGTTCAAATCCCCGAGCTGACAAGGTACAAAATCTGTCGTTCTGCCCCTGAACAGGCAGTTAACCCACTAGTAAAATAAAGGTAAAATTTTAATAAATTAAATATACAAAAGTATGTTGATGCCTTTTCAAATTAGTTGATTTGACTATTTCAGCCATACCCGTGGCCACAAAATGCGTTGTGGCAACAGTTTGGGTAAGGCCCTTTCTTGTTTCAGCATGACAATGTCCCTGTGCACAAAGCGAGGTCCATACAGAAATGGTTTGTCTATCAAGTTTAAGGTAAGACCCAGATGCAGTCCGTGTTGAATAAACAATAGTTTAATGATCCAATAGGGGCAGTCAATAGACAGGTCAAGGCAGTCAGGAGTCAGTAAGTAACCAGAGGTAAGACAACGGTACCGGACAGCAGGCAGGCTCAGGGTAAGCAGAGGTCAAAAATCTGGCGGGGGGGGGGGGGGGGAAGGTACAGGTCGGTAGGCAGGCTCGGGGACAGGCAGAGTGTTCAGGCAGGCGGGCTCGGAGTCAAGACAGACAAGGGTCGAAACCAGGAGGGCGAGAAAAGAGAGACTGGGGAAAAGCAGGAGCTGAGAAACAAAACACTGGTTGACTTGACAGACAAGACGAACTGGCAACAGACAAACAGAGAACACAGGTATATATACACTGGGGATAATGGGGAAGATGGGTGACACCTGGGGGGTGGGATACAATCACTAAGACAGGTGAAACAGATCAGGGTGTGACAATGTCGAGATCAGTGTGGAAGAACTTGACTTTCCTGCACAGAGCCCTGACCTCAACTCCATCGAACACCTTTGGGATGAATTGGAATGTGGACTGTGAGCCAGGCCTAATCGCCCAACATCAGTGCCCAACCTCACTAATTCTCTGGTGGCTGAATGGAAGCAAGTCCCCGCAGCAATGTTTCAACATCTAGTGGAAAGCATTCCCAGAAGAGTGGAGGCTGTTATAGCAGCAATGTTCCAACATCTAGTGGAAAGCCTTCCCAGAAGAGTGGTGGCTGTTATAGCAGCAATGTTCCAACATCTAGTGGAAAGCCTTCCCAGAAGAGTGGAGGCTGTTATAGCAGCAATGTTCCAACATCTAGTGGAAAGCCTTCCCAGAAGAGTGGAGGCTGTTATAGCAGCAATGTTCCAACATCTAGTGGAAGGCCTTCCCAGAAGAGTGGAGGCTGTTATAGCAGCAAAGGGGGAGACCAACTCCATGATTTTGGAGTGATATGTTGGACGTGCAGATGTCCACAGACATTTGGTCATGTAGTGTATATAAGATGTTGAGAGGTGTTGATTATTTGGGTTGCAAAGGCAACCCAAATAAGGACAGATTTGAGATAACATGCATCCCAAATGACATGCATCCCAAATGGCTACCTATTCCCTATATAGTGCACTACTTTCGACTGGGGCTTATAGGACTGGTTCTAGTCAAAAGTAGTGCACTATATAGGGAAAATATTGTATGTGATCTGAGAGCCCCTTCTGTTTCATGTCCAGGTGCTCTCATGACGAGGCTGGAAGGACGACCGTGTGTGATTGGCCTCTTCCTGAGTCAGCTGCCAAGCCAATAGCGATGATGACATAATTTCCTGTTTGAACACCATGACCGAGATTTGACCAGACAATTCTTAAGGGGGCCGGCGGTCGACTCATGTAAAATGCACGCACACACACACACACACACACACACACACACACACACACACACACACACACACACACACACACACACACACACACACACACACACACACACACACACACACACACACACACACACACACACACACACACAGCTATAGCTCTACTGAAACCAGAGGACTTATGTAAGATAACAACAACTTTGTCTCCTCTTCAGATCAGTGTCTTTTAGCACAGAACCAGAAACAAAGGAAGAAGCAGTAGCAGAGACAGAAACCTAATCAGAAATAAAAACAGTTACAGTAACATTAGCAGTAACAGAAACAGTAACAGAAAGAGTAACAGTAACAGTAAGTTACATAAACAGTTACAGAAAGAGAAACAGAAACAGTAACAGTAAGTTACATAAACAGTAACAGTAGCAGAAACAGAAACATAATCAGAAATAAAAACAGTTACAGTAACATTAGCAGTAACAGAAACAGTAACAGAAACAGTAACAGAAAGAGTAACAGTAACAGTAAGTTACATAAACAGTAACAGTAACAGAAACAGAAACATAATCAGAAATATAAAAAGTTACAGTAACATTAGCAGTAACAGTAACAGTAACAGAAACAGTAACAGTTCAGAAACAGTAACAGTAACAGAAACAGTCACATAAACAGTAACAGAAAGAGTAACAGAAAGAGTAACAGTAACAGTAAGTCACATGAACAGTAACAGTCACAGAAACAGTAACAGAAACAGTAACAGTCACAGAAACAGTAACAGTCACAGAAACAGTAACAGTCACAGTAACAGAAGCAGTTACAGTAACAGAAACAGTAACAGAAAGACTAACAGTAACAGTAAGTCACATAAACAGTAACAGAAACAGTAACAGTCACAGTAACAGAAACAGTAACCGTCACAGAAACAGTAACAGTAACAGAAACAGTCACAGAAACAGTAACAGTAACAGAAACAGTTACAGAAACAGTAACAGAAGCAGTTACAGTAACAGAAACAGTCACAGAAACAGTAACAGAAACAGTAACAGTCACAGAAACAGTCACAGTAACAGAAGCAGTTACAGTAACAGAAACAGAAACAGTAACAGTAACAGAAAGAGTAACAGAAACAGTAAGTCACAGAAACAGTAACAGTAACAGTCACAGAAACAGTAACAGAAACAGTAACAATCACAGAAACAGTAACAGTCACAGTAACAGAAGCAGTTACAGTAACAGAAACAGTAACAGTAACAGAAAGAGTAACAGAAACAGTAAGTCACATAAACAGTAACAGAAACAGTAACAGAAAGAGTAACAGAAACAGTAAGTCAGTCACAGTAACAGAAACAGTAACAGAAACAGTAAACAGTAACAGAAACAGTAACAGAAAGAGTAACAGAAACAGTAAGTCACAGAAACAGTAACAGAAACAGTAACAGAAACAGTAACAGAAACAGTAACAGAAACAGTAACAGAAAGAGTAACAGAAACAGTAAGTCACATAAACAGTAACAGAAACAGTAACAGTAACAGAAACAGTAACAGAAACAGTTACAGAAACAGTAACAGTCACAGTAACAGAAGCAGTTACAGTAACAGAAACAGTAACAGTCACAGAAACAGAAAGAGTAACAGTAAACAAACAGTAACAGTCACAAAACAGTAACAGTCAGTCAACAGTCAAAGAAACAGTCAGTAACAGAAACAGTAACAGTAACAGAAAGAGTTACAGTAACAGAAACAGTAACAGAAAGAGTAACAGAAAGAGTAACAGAAACAGTAAGTAACACATAAAGTAACAGAAACAGTAACAGTAACAGTAAACAGTAACAGAAACAGTAACAGTCACAGTAAACAGTAACACAGTCAGAAACAGTAACAGTAACAGAAACAGTAACAGAACAGTAACAGAAACAGTAACAGAAAACCGCAGTTACAGTAACAGAAACAGTAACAGAAACAGAAAAACAGTAACAGAAACAGTAAGACAAAACAGTAACAAACAGTAACAGAAACAGTAACAGTCACAGTAACAGTAACAGTAACAGTAAAGTAAACAGTAACAGAAACAGTAACAGAAACAGTCACAGTAACAGAACAGTAACACAGAAACAGTAACAGAAACAGTAACAGAAAGAGTAACAGAAACAGTAACAGAAACAGTAACAGAAACAGTAACAGAAAAACAGTAACAGAAAGTAACAGAAGTAACAGAAAGTAACAGTAACAGAAACAGTAACAGTAACAGTAAACAGTAACAGAAACAGTAACAGAAGTAACAGAAACAGTAACAGTAACAGAAACAGTAACAGTCACAGTAACACAGTAACAGTAACAGTAACAGAACAGTAAGTTACAGTAACAGTAACAGAAACAGTAACAGTAACAGAAACAGTAACAGTAACAGTCACAGAAACAGTAACAGTAACAGTAACAGAAACAGTAACAGAAACAGTAACAGAAAGAGTACAGAAACAGTAACAGTCAGTCACAGAAACAGTAACAGAAACAGTAACAGTAACAGAAACAGTAACAGTAACAGAAAGTAACAGTAAACAGTAACAGAAACAGAAACAGTAACAGTCAACAGAAACAGTAACAGAAACAGTAACAGAAACAGTAACAGTAACAGAAACAGTAACAGAAACAGTAAGTCACAGAAACAGTAACAGAAACAGTAACAGAAAGAGTAACAAGTAACAGTAACACAGAAACAGTAACAGTAACAGAAACAGTAACACAGTAACAGTAACAGAAACAGTAACAGAAACAGTAACAGAAACAGTAAGTCAGTAACAGAAACAGTAACAGAAACAGTAACAGTCAAAAACAGTAACAGAAACAGTAACAGAAACAGTTACAGTAACAGTAACAGAAACAGTAACAGTCACAGAAACAGTAACAGTAACAGTAAAGACAGTAACAGTAAAGAAAGTTAGTAACACAGTAACAGTAACAGAAACAGTTACAGTAACAGAAACAGTAACAGTCACAGTAACAGTAACAGTAACAGTAACAGAAACAGTAACAGAAACAGTAGTCACATAAACAGTAACAGAAACAGTAACAGAAAGAGTAACAGAAACAGTAAGTCACATAAACAGTAACAGAAACAGTAACAGAAACAGTAACAGAAAAACAGTAACAGTCACAGTAACAGAGTAACAGTCAACAGTAACAGTAACAGAAACAGTAACAGTAACAGAAACAGTAACAGAAACAGTAAAACAGTAACAGTCAGTAACAGTAAACAGTAAACAGTAACAGAAACAGTAACAGAAACAGTAACAGACAAAACAGTAACAGAAACAGTAACAGAAACAGTAACAGAAACAGTAACAGAAACAGTAGTCACAGAAACAGTAACAGAAGTAACAGTAACAGTAACAGAAACAGTAACACAGAAACAGTAACAGAAACAGTAACAGAAACAGTAACACAGTAACACAGAAACAGTAACAGAAAACAGTAACAGTAACAGTAACAGAAACAGTAACAGTCACAGAAACAGTAACAGAAACAGTAACAGTAACAGAAACAGTAAGTCACAGTAACAGAAACAGTAACAGAAACAGTAACAGAAACAGTAACAGAAACAGTAAGTCACATAAACAGTAACAGAAACAGTAACAGTAAACAGTCACAGAAACAGTAACAGTAACAGAAACAGTCACAGTAACAGAAACAGTAAGTAACAGTAACAGAAACAGTAACAGAAACAGTAGTCACAGAAACAGTCACAGTAACAGAAACAGTTACAGTAACAGAAACAGTAACAGTAACAGAGTAACAGAAACAGTAACAGTAAACAGTAACAGAAACAGTAACAGAAAGTCAAACAGTAACAGTAGTAACAGTAAGAAACAGTAACAGTAACAGTCACAGTAACAGAAACAGTAACAGAAACAGTAACAGAAACAGTAACAGAAACAGTAACAGTAAACAGTAACAGTAACAGAAACAGTAACAGTAACAGTCACAGTAACACAGAAACAGTACAGAAACAGTTACAGTAACAGAAAGTTACAGTAACAGAAAGAAACAACAGTAACAGAAACAGTAACAGTAACAGAAACAGTAAGTCACATAAACAGTAACAGTAACAGTAACAGAAAGAGTAACAGAAACAGTAAGTCACAGAAACAGTAACAGAAACAGTAACAGTAACAGTAACAGTAACAGAAACAGTAACAGAAACAGTAACAGTAACAGTAAAGTCACAGTAACAGAAACAGTAACAGAAACAGTAACAGTAAGTCACAGTAACAGTAACAGAAACAGTAACAGAAACAGTAACAGTCACAGTAAACAGTAACAGTAACAGAAACAGTAACAGTCACAGTAACAGAAGCAGTTACAGTAACAGAAACAGTAACAGAAACAGTAACAGAAACAGTAACAGAAACAGTAACAGTAACAGTAACACAGTAACAGAAACAGTAACAGAAACAGTAACAGTAACAGTAACAGTAACAGTAACAGTAAGTCACATAAACAGTAACAGAAACAGTAACAGAAACAGTAACAGTCACAGAAACAGTAACAGAAACAGTAACAGTAAGTCACAGTAACAGTTACAGTAACAGTCACAGAAACAGTAACAGAAACAGTAACAGTAACAGTAACAGTAACAGTAACAGAAACAGTAACAGAAACAGTAACAGTAAGTTAGAACAGTAACAGTAGAAAGGGTCAAACAGTAACAGAAACAGTAACAGTAACAGTACAGAAACAGTAACAGTAACAGTAACAGAAACAGTAAAGAAACAGTAACAGAAACAGTAACAGTAACAGAAACAGTAAACAGAAAGTAACAGTAACAGAAACAGTAACAGTAACAGAAACAGTAACAGAAACAGTAACAGAAACAGTAACAGAAACAGTAACAGTAACAGAAACAGTAACAGAAACAGTTACAGAAACAGTAACAGTAACAGAAGCAGTAACAGAAACAGTAACAGAAACAGTAACAGTCACAGAAACAGTAACAGAAACAGTAACAGTCACAGAAACAGTCACAGTAACAGAAGCAGTTACAGTAACAGAAACAGTAACAGTAACAGAAAAAGAGTAACAGAAAGAGTAACAGAAACAGTAAGTCACATAAACAGTAACAGTAACAGTCACAGAAACAGTAACAGTCACAGAAACAGTAACAGTCACAGTAACAGAAGCAGTTACAGTAACAGAAACAGTAACAGAAACCGTAACAGAAAGAGTAACAGAAACAGTAAGTCACATAAACAGTAACAGAAACAGTAACAGAAAGGGTAACAGTCACAGAAACAGTAACATAAACAGTAACAGTCACAGAAACAGTCACAGTAACAGAAGCAGTTACAGTAACAGAAACAGTAACAGAAACAGTAACAGTAACAGAAACAGAAACAGTAAGTCACATAAACAGTAACAGAAACAGTAACAGAAAGAGTAACAGAAACAGTAAGTCACAGAAACAGTAACAGTAACAGAAACAGTAACAGAAACAGTAACAGAAACAGTAACAGAAAGAGTAACAGAAACAGTAACAGTAGAAACAGTAACAGAAACAGTAACAGAAACAGTAACAGAAACAGTTACAGTAACAGTTAACAGAAAGTAACAGTCACAGAAACAGTAGAAACAGTAACAGAAACAGTAACAGTAACAGTAACAGAAGTTACAGTAACAGAAACAGTAACAGTAAAGTAAGTAACAGTAACAGTAAACAGAAAGAGTAACAGAAACAGTAACAGTCACAGAAACAGTAACAGAAACAGTAACAGAAAGAGTAACAGAAACAGTAAGTCACAGAGTAACAGAAACAGTAACAGTCACAACAGAAACAGTAACAGTCACAGTAACAGTAACAGAAACAGTAACAGTAACAGTAACAGAAACAGTAACAGTCAGTAACAGTCACAGTAACAGTAAGTCACAGAAACAGTAACAGTAACAGTAACAGTCACAGAAACAGTAACAGAAACAGTAACAGTAACAGAAACAGTAACAGTAACAGAAACAGTAACAGAAACAGTAACAGTAAACAACAGTAACAGTCACAGTCACAGAAACAGTAACAGTAACAGAAACAGTAACAGAAACAGTAACAGAAACAGTAACAGTAACAGAAACAGTAACAGAAACAGTAACAGAAACAGTAACAGAAACAGTAACACAGTAACAGTAACAGAAACAGTCACAGAAACAGTAACAGAAACAGTAACAGAAACAGTAACAGAAACAGTAACAGAAACAGTAACAGTAACAGTAACAGTAACAGTCACAGAAACAGTAACAGTCACAGAAAACAGTAACAGTAGTAACAGAAGCAGTTACAGTAACAGAAACAGTAACAGAAAAACAGTAAGTAACAGAAACAGTAACAGAAACAGTAAGTCACATAAACAGTAACAGTAACAGTAACAGTAACAGTAACAGTAACAGAAACAGTAACAGTCACAGTAACAGAAACAGTAAGCAGTTACAGTAACAGAAACAGTAACAGAAACAGTAACAGAAAGAGTAACAGAAACAGTAAGTAACAGAAACAGTAACAGAAACAGTAACAGAAACAGTAACAGTAACAGAAACAGTAAGAAGTAAGAGTAACAGTAACAGAAACAGTAACAGAAACAGTAACAGAAACAGTAACAGTAACAGTAACAGTAAGTAACAGTAACAGTAACAGTAACAGAAAAACAGTAACAGAAACAGTAACAGTTACACAGTAACAGAGTAACAGAAACAGTAACAGAAACAGTGAAACAGTAACAGAAACAGTAACAGTCACAGTAACAGAAACAGTAACAGTAACAGAACAGAAACAGTAACAGTAACAGAAACAGTAACAGAAAGAAACAGTAACAGAAACAGTAAGTAACAGAAACAGTAACAGTAACAGTAACAGTCACAGTAACAGAAACAGTAACAGTCACAGAAACAGTAACAGAAACAGTAACAGTCAACAGTAACAGAAACAGTTACAGTAACAGAAACAGTAACAGAAACAGTAACAGAAAGAGTAACAGAAACAGTAAGTCACATAAACAGTAACAGAAACAGTAACAGTAACAGAAAGAAACAGAGTAACAGAAACAGTAACAGAAACAGAAACAGTAACAGAAACAGTAACAGTAACAGTAAGTCACAGAAACAGTAACACAGTAACAGAAGCACAGTAACAGTAACAGAAACAGTAACAGTAACAGTAAAGTAAGTAACAGTAAGTTACAGTAACAGAAACAGTAACAGAAACAGTAACAGAAACAGTAACAGAAAACAGTAACAGTAACAGAAACAGTAACAGTAACAGAAACAGTAACAGAAAGTAACAGTAACAGAAACAGTAACAGAAACAGTAACAGAAACAGTAACAGTAACAGAAACAGTAACAGAAACAGTAACAGTAACAGTAAGTCAGTAACAGAAACAAACAGTAACAGAAACAGTAACAGTAAGTAACAGAAACAGTAACAGAAACAGTTACAGAAAGAAACAGTAACAGAAACAGTAACAGTAACAGAAACAGTAAGTCAGTAACAGAAACAGTAACAGAAACAGTCACAGTAACAGTAACAGAAACAGTAACAGTAACAGTTACAGTAACAGAAACAGTAACAGAAACAGTAACAGTAACAGTAACAGTAACAGAAACAGTAACAGTCAAGAAACAGTAACAGTCACAGTAACAGAAACAGTAACAGAAACAGTAACAGAAACAGTAACAGAAAGAGTAAGAAACAGTAAGTCACAGTAACAGAAAGAGTAACAGTAACAGAAACAGTAACAGAAACAGTAACAGAAACAGTAACAGTCACAGTAACAGTAACAGAAACAGTAACAGAAACAGTAACAGAAACAGTAACAGTAACAGTAAGTAACAGAAACAGTAACAGAAACAGTAACAGAAACAGTAACAGAAAGAAACAGTCAGTAACAGTAACAGTCACAGTAACAGAAGCAGTTACAGAAACAGTAACAGTCACAGTAACAGTAACAGTAACAGTAAAGTCACAGAAACAGTAACAGTAACAGAAACAGTTACAGTAACAGAAGTAACAGTCACAGTAACAGAAAGAGTAACAGAAACAGTAACAGTCACATAAACAGTAACAGAAACAGTAACAGAAACAGTAACAGTAACAGTAACAGAAACAGTCACAGAAACAGTAACAGAAACAGTAACAGAAAGAAACAGTAAGTAACAGTAACAGTAACAGTAACAGTAACAGTAACAGAAACAGTAACAGAAACAGTAACAGTAACAGTAACAGAAGTAACAGTAACAGTAACAGAAACAGTAACAGTTACAGTAACAGAAAGTAACAGAAAGTTACAGTAACAGAAAGTAACAGTAACAGTAAAGTAACAGTAACAGAAACAGTAACAGTCACAGTAACAGAAACAGCAGTTACAGTAACAGAAACAGTAACAGAAACAGTAACAGAAACAGTAACAGTAACAGAAACAGTAAGTCACACAGTAACAGAAACAGTAACAGAAACAGTAACAGAAACAGTAACAGAAACAGTAACAGTAACAGTAACAGTAACAGAAAGAGTAACAGAAACAGTAAGTCACAGAAACAGTAACAGAAACAGTAACAGAAACAGTAACAGAAACAGTAACAGAAACAGTAACAGTCAACAGAAACAGTAACAGTAACAGTAACAGTAAGCAGTTACAGTAACAGAAAGTTACAGTAACAGAAACAGTAACAGAAACAGTAACAGAAACAGTAACAGTAAACAGTAAGTCACATAAACAGTAACAGAAACAGTAACAGAAACAGTAAGAAACAGTAACAGTAACAGAAACAGTAACAGAAACAGTAACAGTAAGTTACAGAAGTCAGTAACAGAAACAGTAACAGAAACAGTAACAGAAAGAAACAGTAACAGAAACAGTAACAGAAAGAGTAACAGAAACAAAAGTCACATAAACAGTAACAGAAACAGTAACAGAAAGAGTAACAGTCACAGTAACAGAAACAGTAACAGAAACAGTAACAGAAACAGTAACAGAAAGTAACACAGTAACAGTAACAGAAACAGTAACAGTAACAAGTAACAGAAACAGTACAGAAACAGTAACAGAAACAGAAACAGTAACAGTAAAGAAACAGTAACAGTAACAGAAACAGTAACACAGAAACAGTAAGTCACAGTAACAGAAACAGTAACAGAAACAGTAACAGTAACAGAAACAGTAACAGTAACAGAAACAGTAAGTCACATAAACAGTAACAGAAACAGTAACAGAAAAAAGTAGTAACAGAAACAGTAACAGTCACAGTAAACAGAAACAGTTACAGTAACAGAAACAGTAACAGTAACAGAAACAGTAACAGTCACAGAAAGTAACAGTAAACAGTAACAGTCACAGTAACAGTAAGTAACAGAAGCAGTTACAGTAACAGTAACAAACAGTAACAGTAACAGTAACAGAAACAGTAACAGAAACAGTAACAGTAACAGAAACAGTAACAGAAACAGTAACAGTAACAGAGTAACAGTAACACAGTAACAGAAACAGTAACAGAAAGAAACAGTAACAGAAACAGTAACAGTAACAGTAAAGAGTAACAGACAGTAAGTAACAGTAACAGTAACAGAAACAGTAACAGAAACAGTAACAGAAACAGTAACAGTCACAGTAAACAGTAACAGTAAACAGTAACAGAAACAGTAACAGTAACAGTAACAGAAACAGTAACAGAAACAGTAACAGAAAGAGTAACAGAAACAGTAAGTAACAGAAACAGTAACAGAAACAGTAACAGAAACAGTAACAGAAACAGTAACAGTAAACAGTAACAGTAACAGTAACAGAAGCAGTTACAGTAACAGAGTAACAGAAACAGTAACAGTAACAGTAAACAGTAACAGAAACAGTAACAGTAACAGTAACAGAAACAGTAACAGAAACAGTCACAGAAACAGTAACAGAAACAGTAACAGTAACAGTAACAGTAACAGAAACAGTAACAGAAACAGTAACAGAAACAGTAACAGAAACAGTAACAGTAACAGTAACAGTCACAGAAACAGTAACAGTAACACAGAAACAGTAACAGAAACAGTAACAGAAACAGTAACAGAAACAGTAACAGAAACAGTCAGTAACAGAAACAGTAACAGAAACAGTAACAGTAACAGAAACAGTAAGTCACAGAAACAGTAACAGAAACAGTAACAGAAACAGTAACAGTAACAGAAACAGTAAGTAACAGAAACAGTAACAGAAACAGTAACAGTAACAGAAACAGTAACAGAAACAGTCACAGAAACAGTAACAGAAACAGTAACAGTAACAGTAACAGTAAGAAACAGTCACAGTAACAGAAACAGTAACAGTCAACAGAAACAGTAACAGTCACAGTAACAGAAACAGTAACAGTAACAGTAACAGTAACAGAAACAGTAACAGAAAGAGTAACAGAAACAGTAAGTCACATAAACAGTAACAGTAACAGTCACAGTAACAGTCACAGAAACAGTAACAGTAACAGTAACAGAAGCAGTTACAGTAACAGAAACAGTAACAGAAACAGTAACAGAAAGAGTAACAGAAACAGTAAGTCAGAAACAGTAACAGAAACAGTAAGAAACAGTAAGTCACAGAAACAGTAACAGAAACAGTAACAGTCACAGAAACAGTCACAGTAAAGAACAGTAACAGTAACAGAAACAGTAACAGAAACAGTAACAGTAACAGAAAGAGTAACAGAAACAGAAACAGTAACAGAAACAGTAACAGAAAGAGTAACAGAAACAGTAAGTCACAGTAACAGTAACAGAAACAGTAACAGTAACAGAAACAGTAACAGAAACAGTAACAGAAACAGTAACAGTAACAGAAACAGTAACAGTAACAGTACAGTAAACAGAAACAGTAACAGTAACAGAAACAGTAACAGAAACAGTAACAGTAACAGTAACAGTCACAGTAACAGAAGCAGTTACAGTAACAGAAACAGTAACAGTAACAGTAACAGAAACAGTAACAGAAACAGTAAGTCACATAAACAGTAACAGAAACAGTAACAGTAACAGAAACAGTACAGAAACAGTAACAGAAACAGTAACAGAAACAGTAACAGAAACAGAAACAGTAACAGTCAAAAACAGTAACAGAAACAGTAACAGTAAACAGTAACAGAAACAGTAACAGTAACAGAAACAGTAACAGTAACAGTAACAGAACAGTTACAGTAACAGAAACAGTAACAGTAAGAAACAGTAACAGAAACAGTAACAGTAACAGAAACAGTCACAGTAACAGAAGCAGTTACAGTAACAGAAACAGTAACAGAAAGACAGTAACAGAACAGTAACAGAAACAGTAACAGTAAACAGTAACAGTCACAGAAACAGTAACAGAAACAGTAACAGTCACAGAAACAGTAACAGTCACAGTAACAGAAGCAGTTACAGTAACAGAAACAGTAACAGTCACAGAAACAGTAACAGTCACAGTAACAGAAGCAGTTACAGTAACAGAAACAGTAACAGAAACAGTAACAGTAACAGAAACAGTAACAGAAACAGTAACAGTCACAGTAAACAGTAACAGAAACAGTAACAGAAAGAGTAACAGAAACAGTAAGTCACAGAAACAGTAACAGAAACAGTAACAGAAACAGTAACAGAAACAGTAACAGTCAACAGAAACAGTAACAGAAACAGTAACAGTAACAGTAAGTAACAGAAACAGTAACACAGTAACAGTAACAGAAACAGTAACAGAAAGAGTAACAGAAACAGTAACAGAAACAGTAAGTCAGAAACAGAAACAGTAACAGAAACAGTCACAGAAACAGTAACAGTCACAGAAACAGTAACAGTCACAGTAACAGAAGCAGTTACAGTAACAGAAACAGTAACAGAAACAGTAACAGAAAGAGTAACAGAAACAGTAAGTCACATAAACAGTAACAGAAACAGTAACAGTCACAGAAACAGTAACATAAACAGTAACAGTCACAGTCACAGTAACAGAAGCAGTTACAGTAACAGAAACAGTAACAGAAACAGTAACAGAAAGAGTAACAGAAACAGTAACAGTAACAGAAACAGTAACAGAAACAGTAACAGTCACAGAAACAGTAACATAAACAGTAACAGTCACAGTCACAGTAACAGAAGCAGTTACAGTAACAGAAACAGTAACAGAAACAGTAACAGTCACAGAAACAGTCACAGTAACAGAAGCAGTTACAGTAAAAGAAACAGTAACAGTAACAGAAAGAGTAACAGAAACAGTAAGTCAACAGAAACAGTAACAGAAACAGTAACAGAAACAGTAACAGAAACAGTAACAGTAACAGTAACAGTAACAGAAACAGTAACAGAAACAGTAACAGTCACAGTAACAGTCACAGTAACAGAAGCAGTTACAGTAACAGAAACAGTAACAGTAACAGTAACAGAAAGAGTAACAGAAACAGTAAGTCACATAAACAGTAACAGAAACAGTAACAGAAAGAGTAACAGAAACAGTAAGTCACAGAAACAGTAACAGAAACAGTAACAGAAAGAGTAACAGTAACAGTAAGTCACATAAACAGTAACAGAAACAGTAACAGTAACAGTAACAGAAACAGTTACAGAAACAGTAACAGTCACAGTAACAGAAGCAGTTACAGTAACAGAAACAGTAACAGTCACAGAAACAGTAACAGAAACAGTAACAGTCACAGAAACAGTCACAGTAACAGAAGCAGTTACAGTAACAGAAACAGAAAGAGTAACAGAAACAGTAATCAGTCACATAAACAGTAACAGTCACAGAAACAGTAACAGTCACAGAAACAGTAACAGTCACAGTAACAGAAGCAGTTACAGTAACAGAAACAGTAACAGTCACAGAAACAGTAACAGTCACAGTAACAGAAGCAGTTACAGTAACAGAAACAGTAACAGAAACAGTAACATAAAGAGTAACAGAAACAGTAAGTCACATAAACAGTAACACAGAAACAGTAACAGAAACAGTAACAGAAACAGTAACAGTAACAGTAAGTACAGAAACAGTAACAGAAACAGTAACAGAAACAGTAACAGTAACAGTAACAGTCACAGTAACAGAAACAGTAACAGTAACAGTAACAGAAACAGTAACAGTCACAGAAACAGTCACAGTAACAGAAGCAGTTACAGTAACAGAAACAGTAACAGAAAGAGTAACAGAAAGAGTAACAGAAACAGTAACAGAAACAGTCACAGTCACAGTAACAGTAACAGTCACAGAAACAGTAACAGTCACAGAAACAGTAACAGTCACAGTAACAGAAGCAGTTACAGTAACAGAAACAGTAACAGAAACCGTAACAGAAAGAGTAACAGAAACAGTAAGTCACATAAACAGTAACAGAAACAGTAACAGTCACAGAAACAGTAACATAAACAGTAACAGTCACAGTCACAGTAACAGAAGCAGTTACAGTAACAGAAACAGTAACAGAAACAGTAACAGAAAGAGTAACAGAAACAGTAAGTCACATAAACAGTAACAGAAACAGTAACAGAAAGAGTAACAGTCACAGAAACAGTAACATAAACAGTAAGTCACAGTCACAGTAACAGAAGCAGTTACAGTAACATAAACAGTAACAGAAACAGTAACAGTCACAGAAACAGTCACAGTAACAGAAGCAGTTACAGTAACAGAAACCGTAACAGTAACAGAAAGAGTAACAGAAACAGTAAGTCACATAAACAGTAACAGAAACAGTAACAGAAAGAGTAACAACAAACAGTAACAGTAACAGTAACAGAAGAAACAGTAACAGAAACAGTAACAGAAAGAGTAACAGTAACAGTAAGTCAGAAACAGTAACAGTAACAGAAACAGTAACAGAAACAACAGTAACAGAAACAGTAACAGAAACAGTAACAGAAGCAGTTACAGTAACAGAAACAGTAACAGTCACAGAAACAGTAACAGAAACAGTAACAGTCACAGAAACAGTCACAGTAACAGAAGCAGTTACAGTAACAGAAACAGTAACAGAAACAGTAACAGTAACAGAAAGAGTAACAGAAACAGTAAGTCACATAAACAGTAACAGAAACAGTAACAGAAAGAGTAACAGAAACAGTAAGTCACAGAAACAGTAACAGAAACAGTAACAGAAACAGTAACAGAAAGAGTAACAGTAACAGTAAGTCACATAAACAGTAACAGAAACAGTAACAGTAACAGAAACAGTAACAGAAACAGTAACAGAAACAGTAACAGTCACAGTAACAGAAAGAGAAACAGTAACAGAAACAGTAACAGTAACAGAAACAGAAACAGTCACAGTAACAGAAAGTTACAGTAACAGAAACAGTAACAGAAAGAGTAACAGAAACAGTAAGTCACAGTAACAGTCAAGAAACAGTAACAGAAACAGTAACAGAAACAGTTACAGAAACAGTAACAGAAGCAGTTACAGTAACAGAAACAGTAACAGAAACAGTAACAGAAAGAGTAACAGAAACAGTAAGTCACATAAACAGTAACAGAAACAGTAACAGAAAGAGTAACAGTCACAGAAACAGTAACATAAACAGTAACAGTAACAGCCACAGTCACAGAAGCAGTTACAGTAACAGAAACAGTAACAGAAAGAGTAACAGAAACAGTAAGTCACATAAACAGTAACAGAAACAGTAACAGTAACAGAAACAGTAACAGTAAAGTCAGTAACAGTAACAGTAAGCAGTTACAGTAACAGAAACAGTAACAGAAACAGTAACAGTCACAGAAACAGTCACAGTAACAGAAGCAGTTACAGTAAAAGAAACAGTAACAGTAACAGAAAGAGTAACAGAAACAGTAAGTCACATAAACAGTAACAGAAACAGTAACAGAAACAGAAACAGTAAGTCAACAGAAACAGTAACAGAAACAGTAACAGAAACAGTAACAGAAACAGTAACAGAAACAGTAACAGTAACAACAGTAAGTCACATAAACAGTAACAGAAACAGTAACAGTAACAGAAACAGTAACAGTCACAGAAACAGTTACAGAAACAGTAACAGTCACAGTAACAGAAGCAGTTACAGTAACAGAAACAGTAACAGTCACAGAAACAGTAACAGAAACAGTAACAGTCACAGAAACAGTCACAGTAACAGAAACAGTAACAGTAACAGAAACAGTAACAGAAACAGTAACAGAAAGAGTAACAGAAACAGTAAGTCACAGAAACAGTAACAGAAACAGTAACAGAAACAGTAACAGAAACAGTAACAGAAACAGTCACAGAAACAGTAACAGAAACAGTAACAGAAACAGTAACATAAAGAGTAACAGTAACAGTAAGTCACATAAACAGTAACAGAAACAGTAACAGTAACAGTTACAGAAACAGTAACAGTCACAGTAACAGAAGCAGTTACAGTAACAGAAACAGTCACAGAAACAGTAACAGAAACAGTAACAGTCACAGAAACAGTCACAGTAACAGAAGCAGTTACAGTAACAGAAACAGTAACAGAAAGAGTAACAGAAAGAGTAACAGAAACAGTAAGTCACATAAACAGTAACAGTCACAGAAACAGTAACAGTCACAGAAACAGTAACAGTCACAGAAACAGTAACAGTCACAGAAACAGTAACAGAAACAGTCACAGAAACAGTAACAGTCACAGTAACATAAGCAGTTACAGTAACAGAAACAGTAACAGAAACAGTAACATAAAGAGTAACAGAAACAGTAAGTCACATAAACAGTAACAGAAACAGTAACAGAAAGAGTAACAGAAACAGTAAGTCACAGAAACAGTAACAGAAACAGTAACAGAAAGAGTAACAGTAAGTCACATAAACAGTAACAGAAACAGTAACAGAAACAGTTACAGAAACAGTAACAGTCACAGTAACAGAAAGTCACAGAAACAGTCACAGTAACAGAGGCAGTTACAGTAACAGAAACAGTAACAGAAAGAGTAACAGAAAGAGTAACAGAAACAGTAAGTCACATAAACAGAACAGTAACAGTCACAGAAACAGTAACAGTAACAGTCACAGAAACAGTAACAGTCACAGTAACAGAAGCAGTTACAGTAACAGAAACAGTAACAGAAACCGTAACAGAAAGAGTAACAGAAACAGTAACAGTAAACAGTAACAGAAACAGTAACAGAAACAGTAACAGTCACAGTCACAGTAACAGAAGCAGTTACAGTAACAGAAACAGTCACATAAACAGTAACAGAAACAGTAACAGAAAGAGTAACAGAAACAGTAAGTCACAGAAACAGTAACAGAAACAGTAACAGAAACAGAAAGAGTAACAGTAACAGTAAGTCACAGAAACAGTAACAGAAACAGTAACAGTAACAGAAACAGTAACAGAAACAGTAAGATAAACAGTCACAGTAACAGAAGCAGTTACAGTAACAGAAACAGTAACAGTCACAGAAACAGTAACATAAACAGTAACAGTCACAGTAACAGAAGCAGTTACAGTAACAGAAACAGTAACAGTAACAGAAACAGTAACAGAAACAGTAAGTCACAGAAACAGTAACAGAAACAGTAACAGAAACAGTAACAGAAACAGTAACAGAAAGAGTAACAGAAACAGTAACAGAAACAGTAACAGTAACAGTAACAGTAACAGTAACAGTACAGTAACAGTAACAGTCAACAGTAACAGAAACAGAAACAGTAACAGAAACAGTAACAGAAACAGTAACAGAAACAGTAACAGAAAGAAAACAGTAACAGTCACAGTAACAGTAACAGTAACAGTAAACAGTAACAGTAACAGACAGTAACAGTAACAGTAACAGAAACAGTTACAGAAACAGTAACAGAAACAGTAACAGAAAGAGTAACAGTAACAGAAACAGAAACAGTAACAGAAAGAAACAGTAACAGAAACAGTAACAGTCACAGAAACAGTCACAGTAACAGAAGCAGTTACAGTAACAGAAACAGTAACAGTCACAGTAACAGAAGCAGTTACAGTAACAGAAACAGTAACAGAAACAGTAAGTCACATAAACAGTAACAGTCACAGAAACAGTAACAGTAACAGTAACAGTCACAGAAACAGTAACAGTCACAGTAACAGAAGCAGTTACAGTAACAGAAACAGTAACAGAAACAGTAACAGAAAGAGTAACAGAAACAGTAAGTCACATAAACAGTAACAGAAACAGTAACAGAAAGAGTAAAAGAAACAGTAAGTCACATAAACAGTAACAGTCACAGAAACAGTAACAGTAACAGAAACAGAAACAGTCACAGTAACAGAAGCAGTTACAGTAACAGAAACAGTAACAGAAAGAGTAACAGAAACAGTAAGTCACATAAACAGTAACAGAAACAGTAACAGAAAGAGTAACAGAAACAGTAAGTCACAGAAACAGTAACAGAAACAGTAACAGTCACAGAAACAGTAACAGTCACAGAAACAGTTACAGTAACAGAAACAGTAACAGAAAGAGTAACAGTAAGTCACATAAACAGTCACAGTAACAGAAACAGTCACAGAAACAGTTACAGAAACAGAAAAAGAAACAGTAACAGAAACAGTAACAGAAACAGTCACAGAAGCAGTCACAGAAACAGTAACAGTCCCAGAAACAGTAACAGCAGCAGAAAGAGTCACAGAAACAGTAACAGTCACAGTAACAGAAACAGAAACAGTAACAGTCACAGTAACAAAAACAGTCACAGTCACAGAAACAGTAACAGTTACAGTAACAGTCACAGAAACAGTAACAGAAACAGTCACAGAAACAGTAACAGTCACAGAAACAGTAACAGAAAGAGTAACAGAAAGAGTAACAGTAACAGTAAGTCACATGAACAGTAACAGTCACAGAAACAGTAACAGAAACAGTAACAGTCACAGTAACAGAAGCAGTTACAGTAACAGTAACAGTAACAGTCACAGTAACAGAAACAGTAACAGTCACAGTAACAGAAGCAGTTACAGTAACAGAAACAGTAACAGTCACAGAAACAGTAACATAAACAGTAACGGTCACAGAAACAGTCACAATAACAGAAGCAGTTACAGTAACAGAAACAGTAACAGAAAGAGTAACAGAAACAGTAAGTCACATAAACAGTAACAGAAACAGTAACAGAAAGAGTAACAGAAACAGTAAGTCACAGAAACAGTAACAGAAACAGTAACAGAAACAGTAACAGAAAGAGTAACAGTAACAGTAAGTCACATAAACAGTAACAGAAACAGTAACAGTCACAGAAACAGTAACAGTCACAGAAGCAGTTACAGTAACAGAAACAGTAACAGAAAGAGTAACAGTAAGTCACATAAACAGTCACAGTAACAGAAACAGTCACAGAAACAGTTACAGAAAAAGAAACAGTAACAGAAACAGTAACAGAAACAGTCACAAAACAGTCACAGAAACAGTAACAGTCCCAGAAACAGTAACAGCAGCAGAAAGAGTCACAGAAACAGTAACAGAAACAGTAACAGAAACAGTAACAGAAACAATCACAGTCACAGAAACAGTAACAGTTACAGTAACAGTAACAGTAACAGTAACAGTAACAGTAACAGAAACGGTTACAGAAAGAGTAACAGTCACAGTAACAGAAGCAGTTACAGTAACAGAAACAGTAACAGTCACAGAAACAGTAACAGAAACAGTAACAGTCACAGAAACAGTCACAGTAACAGAAGCAGTTACAGTAACAGAAACAGTAACAGAAAGAGTAACAGAAAGAGTAACAGAAACAGTAAGTCACATAAACAGTAACAGTCACAGAAACAGTAACAGAAACAGTAACAGTAACAGAAACAGTAACAGTCACAGTAACAGAAGCAGTTACAGTAACAGAAACAGTAACAGAAACCGTAACAGAAAAGTAAGTCACATAAACAGTAACAGAAACAGTAACAGAAACAGTAAAAGAAACAGTAACAGTCACATAAACAGTAACAGTCAAACAGTAACAGAAACAGTAACAGTCAGTCAGAAACAGTAACAGTCACAGTAACAGAAGCAGTTACAGTAACAGAAACAGTAACAGAAAGAGTAACAGAAAAGGTAAGTCACATAAACAGTAACAGAAACAGTAACAGAAAGAGTAACAGAAACAGAAAGTCGCAGAAACAGTAACAGAAACAGAAACAGTCACAGAAACAGTAACAGTCACAGTAACAGAAGCAGTTACAGTAACAGAAACAGTAACAGTAACAGAAAGAGTAACAGTAAGTGACATAAACAGTCACAGTAACAGAAACAGCCACAGAAAGAGAAACAGTGACAGAAACAGTGACAGAAACAGAAAGAGAAACAGTAACAGAAACGGTCACAGAAACAGTAACAGAAACAGTAACAGCAGCAGAAAGAGTCACAGAAACAGTAACAGTCACAGTAACAGAAACAGTAACAGAAACAGTAACAGAAACAGTCACAGTAACAGTCACAGTCACAGAAACAGTAACAGTAGCAGAAAGAGTCACAGAAACAGTAACAGTCACAGTCACAGTAACAGAAACAGTAACAGCAGCAGAAAGAGTCACAGAAACAGTAACAGTCACAGTCACAGTAACAGAAACAGTCACAGAAACAGTAACAGAAACAGTAACAGTCACAGTAACAGTTACAGAAACAGTAACAGAAACAGTAACAGAAACAGTAACAGTAACAGAAACAGAAACAGTAAAAGTAACAGTAACATTAACAGAAGTGAAACTGACTGATGGAATCATCTACATTCCTTTAGAATTTAATTCTCCTGAGTGTCGTTATCCAACCTGTTTTACATACATTATCCAACCCCATAAGAATAGTTAAACATGTCTACACACACACAAAAAACCTTTACGATGACCTTAACATATATTTTTAACAGTATAACTGTGGGATTAACCTTAAACAACACATTAGCACACAGGAGTAATGTCTGTGTTGTGAAATGTTTGAACCTCTTTTGACCTTGTGGAGACTTCCCTTAACTGTAGTTCATTAGTGTGTGTGTGTGTGTGTGTGTGTGTGTGTGTGTGTGTGTGTGTGTGTGTGTGTGTGTGTGTGTGTGTGTGTGTGTGTGTGTGTGTGTGTGTGTGTGTGTGTGTGTGTGTGTGTGTGTGTGTGTGTGTGTGTGTGTGTGTGTGTGTGTGTGTGTGTGTGTGTGTGTGTTAGCTCTGGTCCAGCCAAGTGCAGTCAGAGGGTGAAAGAGGGTAAGAGAGATGAGAGACAGAGAGAGAGAGGGAGAGGAGCAGAGGAGCCAGGGCAAGGCACCAACATTCCCCTACTTGCTCTGGTCCAGCCAAGTGCAGTCAGAGGGTGAAAGAGGGTAAGAGAGGATGAGAGACAGAGAGAGAGGGAGAGGGAGAGAAGCCAGGGCAAGGCACCAACATTCCCCTACTTGTTTATTTGTGTAACGATGAGCTCCACAAATTCCATCTCCTGCAGCAACACAACATTGTCTAAAATTAGATGGTGGCTGGCAATTTAAAGAGACTCAGTCTCTTGATGCTGCCTGTTGCGTTGAGGAGAATGACCACATCATTGTCCATTTAAACAACACTGCGTTGTACCGGACCTTCCTCACTAGATGTCACTGTGTTCCAATTGGCACCCTTAGACTTGCGTACTACTCTTTGGGCCCTGGTCAAACGTAGTGCTCTTCATAAGGAAAAGGGTGCCACCTAGGACTCAAATGTTGTCTAAACACGAGGATAGGGTATACTGTACAGAACAAGGCACCACGTAACGTAGAGACTGGTCATCACATCCATAGATTAAATGGGGACAGACATCCTGGCAGATGGATTGTTTACAGGAAGTGCCTCTATCACGGTGCATTGTCATTTGCCACCTGTCTGTCTGTATGTCTGGCCACTCACCTCTAGACCTGGGTTCAAATAATATTTGAAATATTTAAAAAAAATACTTTATCTGTGCTTAACTGAGCTTGACTGGCGCAATGGAACCAAAATAATAGTTGGAAACCTGCCCACCACAACTACCCAACAGGTACTACAGTGCCCACCACACCCAACAGGTACTACAGTGCCCACCACACACAACAGGTACTACAGTGCCCACCACACCCAACAGGTACTACAGTGCCCACCACACCCAACAGGTACTACAGTGCCCACCACACACAACAGGTACTACAGTGCCCACCACACCCAACAGGTACTACAGTGCCCACCACACCCAACAGGTTACTACAGTGCCCACCACACACAACAACAGGTACTACAGTGCCCACCACACACAACAGGTACTACAGTGCCCACCACACACAACAGGTACTACAGTGCCCACCACACCCAACAGGTACTACAGTGCCCACCACACACAACAGGTACTACAGTGCCCACCACACCCAACAGGTACTACAGTGCCCACCACACCCAACAGGTACTACAGTGCCCACCACACCCAACAGGTACTACAGTGCCCACCACACACAACAGGTACTACAGTGCCCACCACACACAACAGGTACTACAGTGCCCACCACACACAACAGGTACTACAGTGCCCACCACACACAACAGGTACTACAGACAGGCTAAAGTGAACGCTATTTTAAAGATTTCAAACCGTTTTTGAACACAGGTCCTCTTGAGAAAGTAGACAGGAAATTCTGTACCTGCCGGCAGCCTGCAGCCTAGGTCTAGGACACAGGAAGGATCTGCTCACAGAGGACACAGGAAGGATCTGCTCACACAGACAGGAAGACCTCTCAACCAGATCAGATAAAGACCGACGCCACACCCACAAACCTAGAGCATTTCCGTCCTACCTTGCTGGCTTGAATAAAGGCTTCTGTTTCAGCTGCACACAGATCGTCTGATTCAGAAAGAAAATGCTGATTATTTTTCAGGAAGTAGATATTGTACATCATATTCACTATTCTATTAATCTGTCAGGAACAAGATCGGGTCCCAAATGGCACCCTATTCCTTACGTAGTGCACTACTGTTGACGGTCATAAGTAGAGCACTACACACAGAATAGGATGCTATTTGGGATGCAGTAAAGATCTAGAAAAGCGTGGTCATCTGTCTCTGGCTACCAGGCCATTACTCAATCCTCTCTTCATCCTGTACTAGGTTATCTCACCATTCTGCTTAGTTATAGTCATTGGGCAATTGAAATCTTTTTAACAAGGGTGAACATTCAAACATTCAATTTAAAATATAACCTGTGTGTTGAGAACCTAATGTTCTTATTTCAGGGTTTATGGGCTTGACATGAGGTTAAATTTCAATTCCAATTGTGTGTCCTAATGAAGCAGTCTAATTTAATGTAGATGGCTCCATTCATTAGTATACCATAATCAGAATCAGTTGCTGTGTTCTTTATTATAAACCTGTTGCCAACACATACATCACCTATTCAGCTCGGGGATTCGAACCAGCAACCTTTTGGTTATTGGTCCTACACGTCTAACTACTAGACTACCCACCACCACCCTCAAGACAAAGGGGTGACCAGAGGAGAGGCTTCTGGGCCCTGGTCGAGAGTAACGCACAGTACAGGGATTAGGATGCCATTTGGCAGACCAAATGCACTGCTCAGCTTCTCAGGAGAAACTGGTTGGCATGTTTAGTGTGTGACCCTAGAAGGCTTTGGAGACAGCTATTGGGATCCATCAGCCATCTGTAGAGTTAGCTGTTTGGATCCATCTGTAGAGTCAGCTGTTTGGATCCATCATCCATCTGTAGAGTCAGCTGTTTGGATCCATCTGTAGAGTCAGCTGTTTGGATCCATCTGTAGAATCAGCTGTTTGGATCCATCTGTAGAGTCAGCTGTTTGGATCCATCTGTAGAGTCAGCTGTTTGGATCCATCTGTAGAGTCAGCTGTTTGGATCCATCTGTAGAGTCAGCTGTTTGGATCCATCTGTAGAGTCAGCTGTTTGGATCCATCATCCATCTGTAGAGTCAGCTGTTTGTATCCATCTGTAGAGTCAGCTGTTTGGATCCATCTGTAGAGTCAGCTGTTTGGATCCATCTGTAGAGTCAGCTGTTTGGATCCATCTGTAGAGTCAGCTGTTTGGATCCATCTGTAGAGTTAGCTGTTTGGATCCATCAGCCATCTGTAGAGTCAGCTGTTTGTATCCATCTGTAGAGTCAGCTGTTTGGATCCATCAGCCATCTGTAGAGTCAGCTGTTTGGATCCATCAGCCATATGTAGAGTCAGCTGTTTGGATCCATCTGTAGAGTCAGCTGTTTGGATCCATCAGCCATCTGTAGAGTCAGCTGTTTGGATCCATCTGTAGAGTTAGCTGTTTGGATCCATCTGTAGAGTCAGCTGTTTGGATCCATCTGTAGAGTTAGCTGTTTAGATCCATCTGTAGAGTCAGCTGTTTGGATCCATCAGCCATCTGTAGAATCAGCTGTTTGGATCCATCTGTAGAGTCAGCTGTTTGGATCCATCAGCCATCTGTAGAGTCAGCTGTTTGGATCCATCTGTAGAGTTAGCTGTTTGGATCCATCTGTAGAGTCAGCTGTTTGGATCCATCTGTAGAGTCAGCTGTTTGGATCCATCTGTAGAGTTAGCTGTTTGGATCCATCTGTAGAGCCAGCTGTTTGGATCCATCTGTAGAGCCAGCTGTTTGGATCCATCTGTAGAGTCAGCTGTTTGTATCCATCTGTAGAGTTAGCTGTTTAGATCCATCTGTAGAGTCAGCTGTTTGGATCCATCAGCCATCTGTAGAGTCAGCTGTTTGGATCCATCTGTAGAGTCCGCTGTTTGGATCCATCTGTAGAGTCAGCTGTTTGGATCCATCAGCCATCTGTAGAGTCAGCTGTTTGGATCCATCTGTAGAGTCAGCTGTTTGGATCCATCATCCATCTGCAGAGTCAGCTGTTTGGATCCATCATCCATCTGTAGAGTCAGCTGTTTGGATCCATCTGTAGAGTCAGCTGTTTGGATCCATCAGCCATCTGTAGAGTCAGCTGTTTGGATCCATCATCCATCTGCAGAGTCAGCTGTTTGGATCCATCTGTAGAGTCAGCTGTTTGGATCCATCTGTAGAGTTAGCTGTTTGGATCCATCATCCATCTGTAGAGTCAGCTGTTTGGATCCATCTGTAGAGTCAGCTGTTTGGATCCATCTGTAGAGTTAGCTGTTTGGATCCATCTCTGTAGAGTCAGCTGTTTGGATCCATCTGTAGAGTCAGCTGTTTGGATCCATCTGTAGAGTCAGCTGTTTGGATCCATCTGTAGAGTCAGCTGTTTGGATCCATCTCTGTAGAGTCAGCTGTTTGGATCCATCTCCATCTGCAGAGTCAGCTGTTTGGATCCATCTGTAGAGTCAGCTGTTTGGATCCATCTGTAGAGTTAGCTGTTTGGATCCATCAACCATCTGTAGAGTCAGCTGTTTGGATCCATCTGTAGAGTCAGCTGTTTGGATCCATCTGTAGAGTCAGCTGTTTGGATCCATCTGTAGAGTCAGCTGTTTGGATCCATCTGTAGAGTCAGCTGTTTGGATCCATCTGTAGAGTTAGCTGTTTGGATCCATCTGTAGAGCCAGCTGTTTGGATCCATCTGTAGAGTCAGCTGTTTGGATCCATCTGTAGAGTCAGCTGTTTGGATCCATCTGTAGAGTCAGCTGTTTGGATCCATCTGTAGAGTCAGCTGTTTGGATCCATCTGTAGAGTCAGCTGTTTGGATCCATCTGTAGAGTCAGCTGTTTGGATCCATCTGTAGAGTCAGCTGTTTGGATCCATCTGTAGAGTCAGCTGTTTGGATCCATCAGCCATCTGTAGAGTCAGCTGTTTGGATCCATCTGTAGAGTCAGCTGTTTGGATCCATCAGCCATCTGTAGAGTCAGCTGTTTGGATCCATCAGCCATCTGTAGAGTCAGCTGTTTGGATCCATCTGTAGAGTCAGCTGTTTGGATCCATCAGCCATCTGTAGAGTCAGCTGTTTGGATCCATCTGTAGAGTCAGCTGTTTGGATCCATCTGTAGAGTCAGCTGTTTGGAGGCATCTGTAGAGTCAGCTGTTTGGATGCATCAGCCATCTGTAGAGTCAGCTGTTTGGATGCATCAGCCATCTGTAGAGTCAGCTGTTTGGATGCATCAGCCATCTGTAGAGTCAGCTGTTTGGATCATCAGCCATCTGTAGAGTCAGCTGTTTGGATGCATCTGTAGAGTCAGCTGTTTGGATGCATCAGCCATCTGTAGAGTCAGCTGTTTGGATCCATCAGCCATCTGTAGAGTCAGCTGTTTGGATCCATCTGTAGAGTCAGCTGTTTGGATCCATCTGTAGAGTCAGCTGTTTGGATCCATCTGTAGAGTCAGCTGTTTGGATCCATCTGTAGAGTC
>NC_060194.1:40869720-40874720 GCF_021184085.1 Oncorhynchus gorbuscha | reverse complement strand
TACGACCAAGAATATGTTTTCCGCGACGCGGATCCTGTGTTCTGCCTTACAAACAGGACAACGGAATGGATCGCATGCAGCGACCCAAGGAAACGACTCCGAAAAAGAGGGAAACGCGGCGGTGTTCTGGTCAGACTCCGAAAAAGGGCACATCGCGCACCACTTCCCAGTATTCTTCTTGCCAATGTCCAGTCTCTCGACAACAAGGTTGATGAAATCCGAGCAAGGGTAGCATTCCAGAGGGACATCAGAGACTGCAACGTTCTCTGCTTTACGGAAACATGGCTTACTGGGAAGACGCTATCCAGGGTGGTGCAGCCAACGGGTTTCTCCACGCATCGCGCGGACAGAAACAAACATCTCTCTGGTAAGAAGAGTGGTGGGGGCATATGCCTCATGACTAACGGGACATGGTGTGATGAAGGAAACATACAGGAACTCAAATCCTTCTGTTCACCTGATTTAGAATTCCTCACAATCAAATGTAGACCGCATTATCTTCCAAGAGAATTCTCTTCGATTATAATCACAGCCGTATATATCCCCCCCCCAAGCAGACACATCGATGGCTCTGAACGAACTTTATTTAACTCTTTGCAAACTGGAAAACATTTATCCGGAGGCTGCATTCATTGTAGCTGGGGATTTTAACAAAGCCAATCTGAAAACAAGACTCCCTAAATTTTATCAGCATATCGATTGCGCAACCAGGGGTGGTAAAACCTTGGATCATTGTTACTCTAACTTCCGCGACGCATATAAGGCCCTGCCCCGCCCCCCTTTCGGAAAAGCTGACCACGACTCCATTTTGCTGATCCCTGCCTACAGGCAGAAATTAAAACAAGAGGCTCCCACGCTGAGGTCTGTCCAACGCTGGTCAGACCAAGCTGACTCTACACTCCAAGACTGCTTCCATCACGTGGACTGGGACATGTTTCGTATTGCGTCAGATGGGAATATTGACGAATACGCTGATTCGGTGTGCGAGTTCATTAGAACGTGCGTCGAAGATGTCGTTCCCATAGCAACGATAAAAACATTCCCTAACCAGAAACCGTGGATTGATGGCAGCATTCGCGTGAAACTGAAAGCGCGAACCACTGCTTTTAATCAGGGCAAGGTGTCTGGCAACATGTCTGAATACAAACAGTGCAGCTATTCCCTCCACAAGGCTATTAAACAAGCTAAGTGTCAGTACAGAGACAAAGTGGAATCTCAATTCAATGGCTCAGACACAAGAGGCATGTGGCAGGGTCTACAGTCAATCACGGACTACAAGATGAAATCCAGCCCAATCATGTGAGAATGCTGTTCATCGACTACAGCTCGGCATTCAACACCATAGTACCCTCCAAGCTCGTCATCAAGCTCGAGACCCTGGGTCTCGACCCCGCCCTGTGCAACTGGGTACTGGACTTCCTGACGGGCCGCCCCCAGGTGGTGAGGGTAGGCAACAACATCTCCTCCCCGCTGATCCTCAACACGGGGGCCCCACAAGGGTGCGTTCTGAGCCCTCTCCTGTACTCCCTGTTCACCCACGACTGCGTGGCCACGCACGCCTCCAACTCAATCATCAAGTTTGCGGACGACACAACAGTGGTAGGCTTGATTACCAACAACGACGAGACGGCCTACAGGGAGGAGGTGAGGGCCCTCGGAGTGTGGTGTCAGGAAAATAACCTCACACTCAACGTCAACAAAACTAAGGAGATGATTGTGGACTTCAGGAAACAGCAGAGGGAACACCCCCTATCCACATCGATGGAACAGTAGTGGAGAGGGTAGCTAGTTTTAAGTTCCTCGGCATACACATCACAGACAAACCTGAATTGGTCCACTCACACTGACAGCGTCGTGAAGAAGGCGCAGCAGCGCCTATTCAACCTCAGGAGGCTGAAGAAATTCGGCTTGTCACCAAAAGCACTCACAAACTTCTACAGATGCACAATCGAGAGCATCCTGGCGGGCTGTATCACCGCCTGGTACGGCAACTGCTCTGCCCTCAACCGTAAGGCTCTCCAGAGGGTAGTGAGGACTGCACAACGCATCACCGGGGGCAAACTACCTGCCCTCCAGGACACCTACACCACCCGTTGTTACAGGAAGGCCATAAAGATCATCAAGGACATCAACCACCCGAACCACTGCCTGTTCACCCCGCTATCATCCAGAAGGCGAGGTCAGTACAGGTGCATCAAAGCTGGGACCGAGAGACTGAAAAACAGCTTCTATCTCAAGGCCATCAGACTGTTAAACAGCCACCACTAACACTGAGTGGCTGCTGCCAACACACTGTCATTGACACTGACCCAACTCCAGCCATTTTAATAATGGGAATTGATGGGAAATGATGTAAATATATCACTAGCCACTTTAAACAATGCTACCTTATATAATGTTACTTACCCTACATTATTCATCTCATATGCATATGTATATACTGTACTCTACATCATCGACTGCATCCTTATGTAACACATGTATCACTAGCCACTTTAACTATGCCACTTTAACTATGCCACTTTGTTTACTTTGGCTACACACTCATCTCATATGTATATACTGTACTCGATACCATCTACTGTATGCTGCTCTGTACCATCACTCATTCATATATCCTTATGTACATGTTCCTTATCCCCTTACACTGTGTATAAGACAGTAGTTTTGGAATTGTTAGTTAGATTACTTGTTGGTTATCACTGCATTGTCGGAACTAGAAGCACAAGCATTTCGCTACACTCGCATTTAACATCTGCTAACCATGTGTATGTGACAAATAAAATTGGATTTGATTTGATTTGATTTGTACAGTACCAGTCAAAAGTCTGGACACACCTGCTCATTCAAGGGTTTTTCTTTATTTTTTACTATTTTCTACATCGTAGAATAATAGTGAAGACATCAAAACTATGACATCAAAAATATGGAATCATGTAGTAACCAAAAATTGTTAAACAAATGAAATTACATTTTAAAATTTAGATCATCCAAAGTAGCCACCCTTTGCCTTGATGACAGCTTTGCATTACCTCAACCAGCTTTAAATCTAATTTATTTGTCACATACACATGGTTAGCAGAAGTTAATGTGAGTGTAGCAAAAAGCTTCATGAGGTAGTCACCTGGAATGCTTTTCCAACAGTCTTGAAGGAGTTCCCACATATGCTGAGCACTTGTTGGCTGCTTTTCCTTCACTCAGCGGTCCAACTCCTATACCATCTCGATTGGGTTGAGGTCAGGGGATTGTAGAGGCCAGGTAATCTGATGCAGCACTCCATCACTCTCCTTCTTGGTCGAATAGCCCTTACACAGCCTGGAGGTGTGTTTGGGGTCATTGTCCTATTGAAAAACAAATGATAGTCACACTAAAAGCAAACCAGATGGGATGGTGTACAGCTGCAGAATGCTGTGGTAGCCATGCTGGTTAAGTGTGCCTTGAATTGTAATGAAATCACTGACAATGTCACAAGTAAAGCACCCTCACACCTCCTCCTCCATGCATCACGGTGGGAACCACTCATGCAGAGGTCATCCGTTCACCCACTCTGCGTCTCACACAGACACGGCAGATAGTACCAAAAATCTCAAATTTGGACTCCACAGACCAAAGGACAGATTTCCACCAGTCTAATGTCCATTGCTCATGTTTCTTTGTCCAAGCAAGTCCCTTCTTCTAATTGGTGTCCTTTAGTAGTGGTTTCTTTGCAGCAATTTGACCATGAAGGCCTGATTCACGCAGGCTCCTCTGAACAGTTGATGTTGAGATGTGTCTGTTACTTGAACTCTGTGAAGCATATATTTGGGCTGCAATCTGAGCTGCAGTTAACTCTAATGATCTTTTCCTCTGCAGCAGAAGTAACTCTGGGTCTTTATTTCCTGTGGAGGTCCTCATGAGAGACAGTTTCATCACAGCATTTGATGGTTTTTACGACTACACATGAAGAAACGTTCAAAGTTCTTGAAATGTTCCGCATTGACTGACCTTCATGTCTTAAAGTAATGATGGATTCATTTCTCTTTGCTTATTCAAGCTGTTCTTTCCTTCAAGATAGTTGGAAAAGCATTCCAGGTGAAGTTGGTTGATAGAATGCTTAGAGTGTGCAAAGCTGTCATCAAGGCAAAGGGTGGCTACTTTGAAGAATGTCAAATATAAAATATATTTTGATTTGTTTAACACTTTTTTGGTTACTACATGATTCCATATGTGTTATTTCATAGTTATGATGTCTTCACTATTATTCTACACTGTAAATAGTCCAAATAAAGAAAAACCCTTGAATGAGTTGGTGTGTCCAAATTTTTCACTGGTATTGTATATAATTCCTTTTCACAACTATCTATCCACTCTCCTCTACTCAAAAAAACTCCAAGCCAAACCTTCATATCATGAACGCTAACTGCTACACACAGCCTACATCATTGTTAAGTCATAGTCAACATATCTACTAGAACTAACGCGTTAGTAAACCGGCTACAATCATGCAGTGTGTACAGCAAGCAGTTTAGCAGTTAGGCCAGTGGGCCCCGGTGGCAATAAATTAATAAAACCAAAAGCTTACCTTTTGGTTTTGGGGCGGCAGGGTAGCCTAGTGGTTAGAGCGTTGGACTAGTTCAAATCCCCGAGCTGACAAGGTACAAATCTGTCGTTCTGCCTCTGAACAGGCAGTTAACCCACTGTTCCTAGGCCGTTTCTCTACCTTCAGACGACATCTGTTACATGTTCATGCTGCAAGTGCTCTGATAGGTTGGAGGACATCCTCCGGACATTGTCATAATTACTGTGTAAATCTATGGGAAGTTGTGAAATCCAAGAGCCTCCTAGGTTATATATTGAAGTCAATGTACCCAGAGGAGGACAGAAGCTAGCTGTCCTCCGGCTACACCATGGTGCTACCCTACAGAGTGCTGTTGAGGCTACTGTAGACCTTCATTGCAAAACAGTGTGTTTCAATCAATTATTTGGTGACGTGAATATATTTAGTATAGTTTTACTTTAAA
>NC_060194.1:40762220-40862220 GCF_021184085.1 Oncorhynchus gorbuscha | reverse complement strand
CAAAGGGTTCTCCTATGGGGACAGCAGAAGAGCCCCTTTAGGTTCTAGATGTAACCTTTTTTTCTAAGTGTGTCGTCAAACAGTGTTCAGTGCTGTGAAGAATGCAATATTACATGCATTCCAAAATAGAAATGCAGCCCTAAGAGCTGAGATGGAATGAAGCATTCTGGAAAAGGTCTATTTCTGGCCCTGCACTAAAACTGACATTGGCCTGTCTAAGGAAAACTAAACAGACTAGGGGCACGATGACCACAAAACAGACTAGGGGCACGATGACCACTAAACAGACTAGCTGACTTTGGAAAGGCATGGGAGACATACAGCAAGTTCAGGCTCAGTGGGAAACCTGATAGTCGTCAGGTACAAGAATAGCTTGATGGGCCTGCAGTCTGGAAGCTGCTCTTGTGACCTGTCATATGGCTGCTTGTCCCTGTTGAGGAAAGGAGTTTAGCCTCCTGTATACCGGTACTCTGGTTTGAAGAGGCCTGTGTGTCTCTTATGTGTGTCTCACTCTTTCCTCTCTTTGCCTCTCTCTCTCTTCCCTCTCTCTCTTTCCTCTCTTTGCCTCTCTCTCTCTTTCCTCTCTTCCCTCTCTCTCTTCTCTCTTTGCCTCTCTCTCTTTGCCTCTCTCTCTCTTTGCCTCTCTTTCTTTCCTCTTCCCTCTCTCTTTCCTCTTTCCTCTCTCTCTTTCCTCTTTCCCCTCTCTCTCTTTCCTCTCTTCCCTCTCTCTCTTTCCTCTCTTTCCTCTCTCTTTCCTCTCTTCCCTCTCTCTCTCTTTCCTCTCTTCCCTCTCTCTTTCATCTCTTCCCTCTCTCTTTCCTCTCTTCCCTCTCTCTCTTTCCTCTCTTCCCTCTCTCTTTCCTCTCTTCCCTCTCTCTCTCTTTCCTCTCTTCCGTCTCTCTCTCTTTGCTCTCTTCCCTCTCTCTTTCCTCTCTTCCCTCTCTCTCTCTTTCTTCTCTTTGCCTCTCTCTCTCTTTTCTCTCTTTGCCTCTCTCTCTCTTTCCTCTCTTCCCCCTCTCTCTCTTTCCTCTCTTCCCTCCCTCTCTCTTCCCTCTCTCTCTCTTTCTTCTCTTCCCTCTCTCTCTCTTTCCTCTCTTCCCTCTCTCTCTCTTCCCTCTCTCTCTTTCTTCTCTTCCCTCTCTCTCTTTCCTCTCTTCCCTCTCTCTCTTTCCTCTCTTCCCTCTCTCTCTCTTTGCTCTATTTCCTCTCTTCCCTCTCTCTCTCTTTCTTCTCTTTGCCTCTCTCTCTCTTTTCTCTCTTTGCCTCTCTCTCTTTCCTCTCTTCCCCCTCTCTCTCTTTCCTCTCTTCCCTCCCTCTCTCTTCCCTCTCTCTCTCTTTCTTCTCTTCCCTCTCTCTCTCTTTCCTCTCTTCCCTCTCTCTCTTCTCTTCCCTCTCTCTCTCTTTCCTCTCTTCCCTCTCTCTCTTTCCTCTCTTCCCTCTCTCTCTCTTTGCTCTCTTCCCTCTCTCTTTCCTCTCTTCCCTCTCTCTCTTTCTTCTCTTTGCCTCTCTCTCTCTTTTCTCTCTTTGCCTCTCTCTCTTTCCTCTCTTCCCTCTCTTCCCCCTCTCTCTCTTTCCTCTCTTCCCTCCCTCTCTCTCTCTTTCTTCTCTTCCCTCTCTCTCTCTTGCCTCTCTTCCCTCTCTCTCTTCCCTCTCTCTCTTTCCTCTTTCCTCTCCTCCCCTCTCTTCCCTCTCTTTCCTCTCTTCCCTCTCTCTCTCTTTCCTCTCTTCCCTCTCTCTCTCTTTCCTCTCTTCCCTCTCTCTCTTTCCTCTCTTCCCTCTCTCTCTTTCCTCTCTTCCCTCTCTCTCTCTCCTCTTTCCTCTCTTCCCTCTCTCTCTTTCCTCTTTCCTCTCTTCCCTATCTCTCTTTCCTCCCCTCTCTTCCCTCTCTCTCTTTCCTCTCTTCCCTCTCTCTCTTTCCTCTCTTCCCTCTCTCTCTTTCCTCTCTTCCCTCTCTCTCTCTTTCCTCTCTTCCCTCTCTTCCCTCTCTCTCTTCCCTCTCTCTCTTTCCTCTCTCCTCTCTTCTCTCTCTCTCTTTCCTCTCTTCCCTCTCTCTCTCTTCCCTCTCTCTCTTTCCTCTCTTCCCTCTCTCTCTTTCCTCTCTTCCCTCTCTCTCTTCCCTCTCTCTCTTTCCTCTCTCCTCTCTTCTCTCTCTCTCTTTCCTCTCTTCCCTCTCTCTCTCTTCCCTCTCTCTCTTTCCTCTCTTCCCTCTCTCTCTTTCCTCTCTTCCCTCTCTCTCTTCCCTCTCTCTTTCCTCTCTTCCCTCTCTTCCCTCTCTTCTTTCCTCTCTTCCCTCTCTCTCTTTCCTCTCTTCCCTCTCTCTCTTTACTCTCTTCCCTCTCTCTCTTTCCTCTCTTCCCTCTCTCTCTTTCCTCTCTTCCCTCTCTCTCTCTTTCTTCTCTTTGCCTCTCTCAGGACGTCATAAGAATGTAGGCCTGAATCAGAGTTCCTTCTTAATTGACTTGGTGAAATAAAGTTAAAGCTTATGCGAGGCATGTGATACAGTGATAACAGTCTGAACGTGGATAGATGAAGAGGGAGGGGAAAAAGAGAGGAATCCTGCAGACGTCAGGTTTCCCTGCTCAGTGAGAAAATCGGGTCTATTCTCTGTGTAGAGTGTCACATCTCAGAGTATGAGTCCCCAATGGCACCCTATAGTGCAATACTTTTGACCAGAGGTCAATGAGGTCCTAGTCAAAAGACCACTATAGGGAATAGGGTGCTATTGGGAATGCAAGCAGACTCAACCCATGAATGTCCACGTATCACATAACGTCCTGCTGGCTCACTTCCACTGGAAGTAAAAACACAAGCCAATGACAAAGGCCTAAAAGTGTTGTTTGTGTCAAACTAAATCAAATAATAATACATTGCAAGGCCTACCACATTATTTTATATTCATAGTAATCATTGTGTTATCATCATTATAATTAGGCAATTATACTTTTCGTAATTGTTGTTATCAATTGAATCATCATAATTATTTCTCTATAACATCATATTGCCTACAAATGTATTAGCTACTGAACTGTGTGTGTGGGTGTGTCAAACAAAATAAAATAGTATTTGTCACGTGCTTCGTAAACAACAGGTGTAGACGAACAGTGAAATGCTTACTTACGGGTCCTTTTTCAACATTTTACATTTAATTTGACATTTTAGTCATTTAGCAGACGGTCTTATCCAGAACGACATAAAGGAACAAATCGATCTAAGTACCTTGCTCAAGGGCACATCGGCATATTTTTTTTCAAAACACAGACCTTTCGGTTACTGGACCAACACTACCTGTTGCCCATAAACAATACAGAGTTAAAGATTAAAAAATGAAGAAATAATTGTGAGCCGTATACAGGGAGCACCAGTACAGAGTCAATGTGCGTACAAGGTACAGTGTAATTGAGCTACACTCTTAGAAAAAAGTGTTCCAAAAGGTTCTGTGGCTCTCCCCATAGGAGAACCCTTTTTGGTCCCAGGTAGAACTCTATTTAGTTCCACGTAGAACCCTCTGTGGAAAAGGTTCTACAATTAACACAAAATGGTTCTAACTGGAACCAAAACGGTGTTCTTCAAAGGGTTATCCTATGAGGACAGCCCAAGAACTCTTTTTGGTTCTAGATAGCATCTTTTTTTCTAAGAGAGAACGTACACATACAGTTGAAGTCGGAAGTTTACATACACTTAGGTTGGAGTCATTAAAACTAGTTTTTCAACCACTCCACAAATGTCTTGTTAACAAACTATAGTTTTGGCAAACCGGTTAGGACATCTACTTTGTGTATGACACAAGTGATTTTTTCCAACAATTGTTTACAGACAGATGATTTCACTTATAATTCACTGTATCACAATTCCAGTGGGTCAGAAGTTTACATACACTAAGTTGGCTGTGCCTTTAAACAGCTTGGAAAATTCCAGAAAAGGATGTCAAGGATTTAGAAGCTTCTGATTGGCTAATTGACATAATTTGAGTCAATTGGAGGTGTACCTGTGGATGTATTTCAGGGCCTACCTTCAAACTCAGTGCCTCTTTGCTTGACATCATGGAAAAATCAAAAGAAATCAGCTAAGACCTCAGCCAAGATTTAAAAAATATTGTAGACCTCCACATGTCTGGTTCATCCTTGGGAGCAATTTCCAAACACCTGAAGGTACCACATTCATCTGTACAAACAATAGTACGCAAGTATAAACTGTCATGTTTTGTCATATATTGTCTTGTCATTGTGCTTTCCCTTCTGTTCGTTTCCCCCTGCTGGTCTTATTAGGTTCGTTCCCTTTTTCTATCCCTCTCTCTCCCCCTCCCTCTCTCTCCTCTCTCTATCTTCCGTTCCTGCTCCCAGCTGTTCCTCATTCTCCTAATCACTCATTTAGTCTTTTCACACCTGTTCCCTATTTTGTCTTCTGATTAGAGTCCCTATTTCTCCCCTTGTTTTCCACTTCTGTCCTTGTCGGATCCTTGTATGATGTTCGCTGTGCTGTGTCTTTGTCTCGCCCTGTCGTGTCTTGTCTCCCTCAGATGCTGCGTGTGAGCAGGTTTCTGAGTCTGCTACGGTCGGTGCCTTCCCGAGGCAACCTAGAGTTAATGGTCGAGTCTCCAGTCTGTCCTCGTCACTACGAGTGGAATTAAGTTTTTCATGTTTTGTTTTCTGCTCTGATTGTCCAGGAGTATTGCTTTTATCCTTTACTGGAATAAAGACTCTGTTTTCGCCAAGTCGCTTTTGGGTCCTCATTCACCTGCATAACAGAAGGATCCGACCAAGAATGGACCCAGCGACTATGGATTCTCTCTACTCTACTTTCGAGTTCCAGGGAGCGATGCTCGGCAGACATGAGCAGGAATTGTCTGCTGCTCGGCATGCCGTTGAGACCCTGGCCGCTCAGGTCTCCGACCTCTCAGGACAGTATCAGAGTCTTCGTCTCGTGCCACCAGCTACTTCCGGGTCTTCCGAGCCTCCGGAACCTAGGGTTAATAACCCACCATGTTATTCTGGGCAGCCCACTGAGTGCCGCTCCTTTCTCACCCAGTGTGATATAGTGTTCTCTCTCCAACCCAGCACATACTCAAGAGAGAGAGCTCGGATTGCCTACGTCATATCACTCCTTACTGGTCGGGCTCGGCAGTGGGGCACAGCTATCTGGGAGGCAAGCGCTGAGTGTACTAACGATTATCTGAACTTTAAAGAGGAGATGATAAGGGTTTTGATCGTTCAGTTTTTGGGAAAGAAGCTTCCTGGTCCCTGTCTTCCCTATGTCAAGGTAATCGATCCATAACGGATTACTCTATAGAGTTTCGCACTCTTGCTGCCTCCAGTAACTGGAACGAGCAGGCGTTGCTCGCTCGTTTTCTGGAGGGACTCCACGCTAAGGTTAAGGATGAGATTCTCTCTCGGGAGGTTCCATCCAGCGTGGATTCTTTGATTGAACTCGCTATTCGCATTGAACGACGGGTAGATCTTCGTCACCGAGCTCATAGAAGAGAGCTCGCGTTAACTGTGTCTCCCCTCTCTCCGACACTACCATCTTTCCCCACTGACTCTGGTGTTGAGCCCATGCAGCTGGGGGGTATTCGCATTTCGACTAAGGAGAGGGAACGGAGAATCACCAACGGCCTCTGTCTCTATTGCGGTTCCGCTGGTCATTTTGTCATTTCATGTCCAGTTAAAGGCCAGAGCTCATCAGTAAGCGGAGGGCGACTGATAAGCGCTACTAGACGGTCCTCTCCGTCAAGTACCTGTACTACCTTACCGGTCCATCTACGCTGGACCGGATCGGCAGCTTCCTGCAGTGCATTAATAGACTCTGGGGCGGAGGGCTGTTTTATGGACGAAGCCTGGGCTCGGGAACATGACATTCCTCTCAGACAGTTAGGGGAGCCCACGGTCATGTTCGCCTTGGATGGTAGTCCTCTCCCCAGTATATTATGTGAAACACTACCTTTAACCCTCACTGTATCTGGTAACCATAGTGAGACCATTTCTTTTTTGATTTTTTGTTCACCTTTTACACCTGTTGTTTTGGGTCATCCCTGGCTAGTGTGTCATAATCCTTCTTTTGATTGGTCTAGTAATTCTATCCTTTTCTGGAACGTTTCTTGTCATGTGAAGTGTTTAATGTCTGCTATTCCTCCTGTTTCTTCTGCTCCCTCTTCACAGGAGGAACCTGGTGATTTGACAGGAGTGCCGGAGGAATATCAGGGTCTGCGCACGGTCTTCAGTCGGTCCAGAACCAACTCCCTTCCTCCTCACCGGTCGTATGATTGTTGTTCTGATCTCCTCAAGAAGCGTTTTGCATCCGCTCCTATCCTTGTTGCACCTGACGTCACTAAACAGTTTATTGTCGAGGTTGACGCGTCGGGGGTGGGCGTGGGAGCCATTCTGTCCCAGCGCTCTGATACTGACGATGGGGTCCACCCTTGCGCGTATTTTTCTCATCGCCTGTCACCGTCGGAACGTAACTATGATGTGGCTAACCGCGAACTGCTCGCCATCCGTTTAGCCCTAGGCAAATGGCGACAGTGGTTGGAGGGGGCGACCGTTCCTTTTGTCGTTTGGACTGACCAAAGGAACCTTGAGTACATCCGTTCTGCCAAACGACTGAATGCGCGTCATGCTCGTTGGGCGTTGTTTTTCGCTCGTTTCGAGTTCGTGATTTCTTATTGCCCGGGTACTAAGAACACCAAGCCTCATGCTTTATCCCGTCTCTTTAGTTCTTCTGTGGCTTCTACCGATCCCGAGGGGATCCTTCCTGTTGGGCGTGTTGTCGGGTTGACTGTCTGGGGAATTGAGAGACAGGTTAAGCAAGCAGTCACTCACACTCCGTCGCCGCACGCTTGTCCTAGTAACCTTCTTTTCGTTCCTGTTTCTACTCGTCTGGCTGTTCTTCAGTGGGCGCACTCTGCCAAGTTAGCTGGCCACCCCGGCGTTCGGGGTACGCTTGCTTCTATTCGCCAGCGGTTTTGGTGGCCTACTCTGGAGCATGACACGCGCCGTTTCGTGGCTGCTTGTTCGGACTGCGAGCAGAATAAGTCTGGTAACTTTTTTTTCTGCTTCTGCTCCTGGTCTTACTGGGTCTCAGTCTGTTCCCTGCCACCGCATCTCTCCTGGTCTTGTTCCTGCCCTTGCTGTGTCTCAGTCTGTCCCTAGTTGTTACTCTCCTGGCCTGTTTGGTCCTGTTTGCTCTAAAGCTTTCAGTTCTCTACCCGTGTCTCATTTTTTTTTTTTAGAGTAGTACCCTAGTTTCCCTTTTTATCGTTTTCCGTTACGGTCCTGAGGAGAGGAGTTGGGTTCTTTCTCGGGACGTGCTGGACCGTTTGTGATCTATGATTTCCTCCGTTGCCGCCAGTGTTCCTCCTCGAGTGCGCCAGGAGGCGCTCGGTGAGTGGGGGGGTACTGTCATGTTTTGTCATATATTGTCTTGTCATTATGCTTTCCCTTCTGTTCGTTTCCCCCTGCTGGTCTTATTAGGTTCGTTCCCTTTTTCTATCCCTCTCTCTCCCCCTCCCTCTCTCTCCTCTCTCTATCGTTCCGTTCCTGCTCCCAGCTGTTCCTCATTCTCCTAATCACTCATTTAGTCTTTTCACACCTGTTCCCTATTTTGTCTTCTGATTAGAGTCCCTATTTCTCCCCTTGTTTTCCACTTCTGTCCTTGTCGGATCCTTGTATGATGTTAGCTGTGCTGTGTCTTTGTCTCGCCCTGTCGTGTCTTGTCTCCCTCAGATGCTGCGTGTGAGCAGGTTTCTGAGTCTGCTACGGTCGGTGCCTTCCCGAGGCAACCTACAGTTAATGGTCGAGTCTCCAGTCTGTCCTCGTCACTACGAGTGGAATTAAGTTTTTCATGTTTTGTTTTCTGCTCTGATTGTCCAGGAGTATTGCCTTTATCCTTTACTGGAATAAAGACTCTGTTTTCGCCAAGTCGCTTTTGGGTCCTCATTCACCTGCATAACATAAACACCATGGGACCAGGCAGCCGTCATACTGCTCAGGAAGGAGATGGGTTCTGTCTCCTAGAGATGAACATACTTTGGTGCGAAAAGCGCAAATCAATCCCAGATCAACAGCAAAGGACCTTGTGATGATGCTGGAGGAAACAGGTACAAAAGTATCTATATCCACAGTAAAACGAGTCCTATATCGACAACCTGAAAGGCCGCTAAGCAAGGAAGAAGCCTCTGCTCCAAAACCGCCATAAAAAAATCTAGACTACAATTTGCAAGTGCACATGGGGACAAAGATCGTACTTTTTGGAGAAATGTCCTCTGGTCTGATGAAACAAAAATATAACTGTTTGGCCGTAATGACCATCGTTATGTTTGGAGGAAAAAGGGGGATGCTTGCAAGCTGAAGAACACCATCCCAACCGTGAAACACAGGTGGCAGCATCATGTTGTGGGGGTGCTTTGCTGCAGTAGGGACTGGTGCACTTCACAAAATATATGGCATCATGAGGAAGGGAAATTATGTGGATATATTGAAGAAACATCTCAAGACATCCGTCAGGAAGTTAAAGCTTGGTCGCAAATGGGTCTTCCAAATGGATAATGACCCCAAGCATACTTCCAAAGTAAGGACAACAAAGTCAAGGTATTGGAGTGGCCATCACAAAGCCCTGACCTCAATACTATAGAAATCTGTGGGCAAAACTGAAAAAGTGTGTGTGAGTGTAACAGTATAACGGTCGTCCGTCCCCTCGCCGGGCTCGAACCAGAGACCCTCTGCACACATAGACAACTGACACCCACGAAGCATCGTTACCCATCGCTCCACAAAAGCCGCAGCCCTTGCAGAGCAAGGGGAACCACTACTTCAAGTTCTCAGAGAGAGTGACATCACCGATTGAAACGCTATTAGCGCACACCACCGCTCACTAGCTAGCCATTTCACATCGGTTACATGAGCAAGGAGGCCTACAAACCTGACTCAGTTACACCAGCTCTGTCAGGAGGAATGGGCCAGAATTCACCCAACTTATTGTGGGAAGCTTGTGGAAGGCTACCCAAAAAGTTTGTCCCAAATTAAACAATTTAAAGGCAATGCTACCAAATACTAATTGCGTGTATGTAAACTTCTGACCCACTGGGAATGTGATGAAATAAATAAAAGCTGAAATAAATCATTCTCTCTACTATTATTCTGACATTTCACATTCTTAAAATAAAATGGTGATCCTAACTGACCTAAAACAGGGAATTTTTACTAGGATTACATTTCAGGAATTCGTAAAAACTGAGTTTAAATTTATTTGGCTAAGGTGCATGTAAACTTCCGACTTCAACTGTAGGTAGGGGTAAAGTGACTAGGCAACAGAATAGATAATAGACAGTAGCATAATTGGTGAGTGTGACAGTGTGTGAGTGGCGTCAGTATGCATGTGTGCGCGTGTTGTGTGTGTGGGTATATGTAGTGTGTGTAGTGTGTCATGCCCATAAGAGGCACGTGTAGCTTCAAACAGCTGAAAATACAATATTTTTAGTAATTGAAAATATATTTTATAGTGGTTTAGATGGTACAATGACATTAGTTCTACACTGTACATTGCATGTTTTGTCACATGAAATTAGGCGAAACTATTTGTTTAACAACCAGGAAATGGAGGATTTCTGCATATTGCACCTTCAAGCATAATGATTCTGGATCTAAATTACAAGAGAAAGCTGTTTTAGGTATGTACAAAATGCTAAATTCTCCAACTTCCACCTCCCAGCCATCCTCATGTACTTTGTGCTCCCTGTTTTCTGGTGTGCACGATGTCTCTGAGTGTGGGTGTTGGGGCGTCACTGTAAGTATGTGTTAGTGTGTGGATAGAGTCTGTGTGTGTGTGCATAGAGTCAGTGCAGGAGAGTTAGTGCAAAAAACATTGTGTGTGTGTGTGTGTTTGTATTTTTACAAAACTGTTATAGAGTAGCCTACGTGTGCAGCAGCAACAGTCCGGCTTTTAAGAGGTTAATGCTCCGTCACGTGAACGGTTGCCTGTCGCTTGAAGGAGCTTCTCCTTTCCAAATGTGAACTTCATAATAGTAGCAGGCAGCCTAGTAATGGACTGTCTATTACCTGTCAAAATGTTACCTGTTATCAAAACAACTTGCCATATCTATTTGACCATGCATCCTATATGTTCGGCAACAGGCGCAAACACGCTACTGTCCGGCGTAATCAAAAGGTCGGGATGGACTCACGTGTTGCCAGTAGGGGGAATGACAACGCGCTGAGGTGATAGCGGTGGAGAAGGTGATGTCGTAAAGCAGTGTCGTAAACCAGGTGCAGCTCAGGGAGGGAGGTAGAATGGAGAGAGGAGGGGGTACGGGAGGGAGGGAGGGGGGGCTGACTCGCTCGGGCAGCATTCAGACACAGCGAAAGGATCATGGCGGATGGCCCCAGGTGTAAGCGCAGAAAACAGGCGAACCCGAGGAGGAATAACGGTAAGTCAAACTCCGTAAAACCAACGGGAAACGATTCAGTGAGACGGACTACGTACTTTTGTGTTCATTTAACTCTGTTCGTTGACTTTGGGACTTTTCTGAACAACGTTTTAGGGACTTCAAGTGCTGGAAAGTAGTAAGTAGCCCATATTCCAGTGTGCTGTGTACCGTTATACCTGTCTCGCTTCTCTCTCCGCCTAGTGGTGCGTTGCTCGAGCGTACCGTTATACTCGTCTCTCATCCCGTGGACTGGAGGTTAACTTTTCTCCTTGTTTTTCCAATACACAAGCTGCAATGTGTTATTTGTTCAAATAAATCATGACGTTTGCTACCTTTTTTGCTCAAAAAAAAAACTTCTCGGCTAAACAGGCTAGCTTGCTAACGTGCTGCCCCCAGACATGCAGTTCATTCAGTTAAGCTGAGCCACCTGATATTTTGTGCTGAAAAATAACGAGTAGATAACGATAATAGGTAATAGTTGGTCTTGTTTTACTACCGGAAGCAGAGTTATTTGAGTGTGATGGAATATTCAGCAATGTGCATTTGTAGAGTCACTGATTGCATGTCATTCTCGACTTGCATTATATTATCTAAAATAAATAGCTACATATTTTATTCGGGATTGTGTTGAGTTGTTTTGGAAAACAACCCCTCCGGTTAGCTGCCCGCAACACTTGTTTTAATGCATTGTTTGTCGCGTGGTTTGCTTAAAGGTAAGAGTTGTGTTGTACAAATTGTTGTTTTATTTAGCCACTTTGTCAACTTAGATTTTAATATATTACACTCAGGCATCTGGTGGTATGCTTTTTTTTGGGTAGCATAACATTGTTTTGGCCATGGTGTAGGGGGATATGTTTTAGTCCTCAAAATAGAGCTTGTTGAATAACTTGTGATGATTTTCATTTGTGGAAGATAGTAGTTTACCTGTTATGCTGCAGGAAAGAAATGGTCGTCATACAGTTGTCCTATGTGTGTGAGCAACTGCTGCAGTCTCTAAAAGGAGCCTAGCTATGCAGCAGCAACAGCGCCAGCTGTCCTGACGCTCTGTTTTATCTCCAACTTTACATGCGACAGCAAGGACATTTTTTATTTTATTTTATTTGGTTGTGAAGAATATAGTTCAATTGCGCTACAGGAACATAAAGAGGATAATGATTCTCAGTTTGCTAAATACACAAAACACCTAAAGAAAATACACAACATTATAGGTACAATAACCCAGAACAGCTATTTATATATCCGAAGTAGCATAATATGAAGTTTGTCTGCAGATTATTGTAACTTGGATTTGACTTTAAATTTGATCAGAAAAGAGTAGCTTCCTCTCTTTGGATAACCTATTACCTGTGTTCCACCTGTGTTCTACCTATCTTCCTCACTTTCACTCAACCTACCAGCCAATAAAACCTTATTTTAGGTAAATACCGTTATATGAGTGGTGAGATGAGGGCCTGGAAACGGAAAGCACCTTTTTATGTGGCCGCTGACGACACAAGCTGTGACACACAGAGTTGAGCGCCGTGCGCAGGCAGGAGCCGTTAACATGTACACCTGAACAGGGAAAACGGGGCTCGCAAATGTCCTCCTATAAAAACATACCTGTGGTGCTTATCTATACAGTATTATTTACACAGATTGCGGGGACGTGTTTGTTTATTTTAAACCTATATTTATTCTAGAGCAGACGCGGAAAAGACTCCAAAACGCTGCAGCAAATGGCAACTTGTGCAGGTAGAAAAAAAAAATGGTTTGGTTTATAGTTTACCCGTGCATGGATGTGGCAGCGTCAGAAGCTTGTTTCTCAATGTTCGTTGGTTTTGCTCTCGCTGGATTTGACCAATGTGTTCGTGTTTGATTATGATGTTTTTTGTTCCGTTATTTTTCTTTTGTCGGAACGAGTGATGTTTAGTGTCCTCCGGTGTAGCCTACCGCCCTGTGTGTGTCACGGTGCGGGCAGGCGAGAAATAATAGGTTGGTGCCGGAAAAGGAAAGTGATGCATAAGGTGGTTGCGAATGCGAATGACTCCGCTATTTTCAGTAGGCGAATAAGTAGCATTAGGCTCTGTGAAACAGGCAGCACCAGCTAAATGTTTTCCATCTGTTGTTTTCAATTATATTGTTATGCAATTTCCGAGTGGGTCGATAGAATGGAATGGCGGTGTGTACCGTTACTGCAGTGAAGGCGGGGCTGCTGCTTTTTAGGTTATGAGACGGGACAGGTATGCAAGGTGATGCAACACCTATGAAGGTGCCTCGAATTATATACTTCGGTCGATATTATTGTTTTAATGTACATCCGGCATATTCAATTAATTTGATCACGTATTGTTTATGATGGCAAGGTGTATGATTTAGTGTTATTTCTAACAGGCACAGATCCGCTTCTCTCTGAATAACGATACACATCAAGATGGCAAAGGTGCTTTCGCTCATTTCCCTTATTTTTACCTACGCCCTCGGGTTTGTTTCCAGATCTTGCTCATTCATGGCATTTTATTGTAGCCTAAACCTTATGTTTAACTCCCCTTTGTCAATTTTTTGTAATTCTATAATTTTGTTATTGTAAAAAACAAACACATGAACTCGCTTTTAATCATAATCTGCGTTACATCTGAAATAATGAATTACATATTTGACTGTTTTGATAGGTTTACATTATTGATGAGTAATAACGGAAAGAACGGTGTTATTTCACGAAGCACTCCCTCCCAGTAGCAGATCAAAAGATGCTAGAGCGGGCAGGGTGTCACGTGGTGTCTCTCCTCCCTACATGGGGTGATGTTTTCACCTTGATGCTGTTTCTTCTCGGGTCCTTGACGCTGCTATTTCCATCTTGTAGCCAATTATGGTATCATAGCCTACTTCAGATTTTGGGATGTTTTTACAAGCTATTAAGTGTGTGTGTGCATTTGTGTGTGTGAGTGTGTGAGCAAGACCTCCTGTTGAGTGACAGTTGAGAGGAATCAAGGGTGCTCACAGTGCCCTGCCTTGACAGATGAAGGTCTGGGTTATGCCCCAAATAATAATAATAATATATGGCACCCTATTCCCTGTGTAGTGCACTACTTTTGACCGGGGCACCCATAGTGCTCTGGTCTAAAGTCAAATAAAATAAAGCTTTATTAAGACAGCACATTTCAGAAATGGAATGCAACACAATGTGCTGCACAGGGAGAAAACAAATAAAAACAATGGAAATCAAAATGGAAATATTTACCAGACAACAGATATAAGAGGATCAAAAACAAAATAATTACAATACAAACTGAATGTGTGTCCTGGCCTGGTTAGGCAGGTGTTGGTCATCCTTAATGACCTGGCCTGGTTAGGCAGGTGTTGGTCATCCTTAATGTCCTGGCCTGGTTAGGCAGGTGTTGGTCATCCTTAATGTCCTGGCCTGGTTAGGCAGGTGTTGGTCATCCTTAATGTCCTGGCCTGGTTAGGCAGGTGGTGGTCATCCTTAATGACCTGGCCTGGTTAGGCAGGTGTTGGTCATCCTTAATGTCCTGGCCTGGTTAGGCAGGTGTTGGTCATCCTTAATGTCCTGGCCTGTTTAGGCAGGTGTTGGTCATCCTTAATGTCCTGGCCTGGTTAGGCAGGTGTTGGTCATCCTTAATGTCCTGGTCTGGTTAGGCAGGTGTTGGTCATCCTTAATGTCCTGGCCTGGTTAGGCAGGTGTTGGTCATCCTTAATGTCCTGGCCTGGTTAGGCAGGTGTTGGTCATCCTTAATGTCCTGGCCTGGTTAGGCAGGTGTTGGTCATCCTTAATGTCCTGGCCTGGTTAGGCAGGTGGTGGTCATCCTTAATGTCCTGGCCTGGTTAGGCAGGTGTTGGTCATCCTTAATGTCCTGGCCTGGTTAGGCAGGTGTTGGTCATTCTTAAGCACTGGTTTTGTCACGCCTCGGTCATCCATCAACCTCCTCCTCTCTGTCTCTCTCTGTCTCTCTCTCTGTCTCTCTCTGTGTCTCTCTGTGTCTCTCTGTCTCTGTCTCTGTCTCTGTCTCTGTCTCTGTCTCTCTCTCTCTCTCTCTCTCTCTCTCTCTCTCTCTCTCTCTCTCTCTCTCTCTGTCTCTCTGTCTCTCTCTCTCTGTCTCTGTCTCTCTCTCTCTCTCTCTCTCTCTCTCTCTCTCTCTCTCTCTCTCTCTCTCTCTCTCTCTCTCTCTCTCTCTCTCTCTCTCTCTCTCTCTCAATTCAATTCAATTCAATTCAATTCAATTCAAGGGCTTTATTGGCATGGGAAACATGTGTTAACATTGCCAAAGCAAGTGAGGTAAACAACATACAAAGTGAATATATAAAGTGAAAAACAACAAAAATTAACAGTAAACATTACACATACAACAGTTTCAAAACAGTAAAGACATTACAAATGTCATATTATATATATATATACACAATGTACAAATAGTTAAAGGACACAAGATAAAATAAATAAGCATAAATATGGGTTGTTTTTACAATGGTGTTTGTTCTTCACTGGTTGCCCTTTTCTCGTGGCAACAGGTCACAATTCTTGCAGCTGTGATGGCACACTGTGGAATTTCACCCAGTATATATGGGAGTTTTTCAAAATTGGATATGTTTTCGAATTCTTTGTGGATCTGTGTGAAATATGTCTCTCTAATATGGTCATACATTGGGCAGGAGGTTAGGAAGTGCAGCTCAGTTTCCACCTCATTTTGTGGGCAGTGAGCACATAGCCTGTCTTCTCTTGAGAGCCATGTCTGCCTACGGCGGCCTTTCTCAATAGCAAGGCTATGCTCACTGAGTCTGTACATAGTCAAAGCTTTCCTTAATTTTGGGTCAGTCACAGTGGTCAGGTATTCTGCCGCTGTGTACTCTCTGTGTAGGGCCAAATAGCATTATAGTTTGCTCTGTGTTTTTGTTAATTCTTTCCAATGTGTTAAGTAATTATCTTTTTGTTTTCTCATGATTTGGTTGGGTCTAATTGTGCTCTCTCTCTCTCTCTCTCTCTCTCTCTCTCTCTCTCTCTCTCTCTCTCTCTCTGAAGTAGATAATAAACCAAAGTGAAATAAACAATAAAGATTAACACTTAACATGACACTCACAGAAGTTCCAAAAGAATAAAGACATTTCAAATGTCATATTATGTATATATACAGTGTTGTAACGATGTTCAAATAGTTAAAGTACAAAAAATGCAAAATAAATAAACAAATATGGGTTGTAATTACAATGGTGTTTGTTCTTCACTGATTGCCCTTTTCTTGTGGCAACAGGTCACACATCTTGCTGCTATGATGGCACACTGTGGTATTTAATCTAATAGATATCGGAGTTGATCAAAATTGGATTTGTTTTCAAATTCTTTGTGCGTCTGTTTAATCTGAGGGAAATATGTCTCTCTAATATGGTCATACATTTGGCAGGAGGTTAGGAAATGCAGCTCAGTTTCCAGCTAATTCGGTGGGCAGTGTGCACATAGGTTGTCTTCTCTTGAGAGCCAGGTCTGCCTACGGCGGCCTTTCTCAATAGCAAGGCTATGCTCACTGAATCTGTACATAGTCAAAGCTTTCCTTAATTTTGGGTCAGTCACAGTGGTCAGGTATTCTACCACTGTGTTTTGAGCCAAATAGAATTCTAGTTTGCTCAGTTTTTTTGTTGATTCTTTCCAATGTATCAAGTAATTATCTTTTTGTTTTCTCTTGATCTCTCTCTCTCTCTCTCTCTCTCTCTCTCTCTCTCTCTCTCTCTCTCTCTCTCTCTCTCTCTCTCTCTCTCTCTCTCTCTCTCTCTCTCTCTCTCTCAATTCAAGTCAAAGGGCTTTATTGGCATGGGAAGGATATGTTTACATTGCTAAAGCAAGTGAAATAGATAATATTTCCTCTCTCACTCTCTCTGCAGAGGCTGTAATTTAACACTGTAATTTGGGAGTATAGGAATGTGTGCTCGTATTAACATACCTCACAGTATAAACACAGTCCGTAGCTGCTTAGGATTTCAGTCATACTCACTACTATGTCCCAAATGGCACCCTATTCCCTATATAGTGCCCTACTATACTACCCCATAAGGCTCTGGTCAAAAGTAGTGCACCATATAGGGAATAGGGATCCATTTGGGACTGTTTGACCTGATTAAAGATGAGCCAAATCCATGGTTGAAGTGAGCGAAGTCAGACCCTCAAAGGCATGGTTGTTACCGTTTCTGATAGGGAGTGGTGGAGATGAAAACAGTGTCTAGATATTCATTATTTAACAGTATATTTTGAATATTAAATGAAAGCCGTTCTACTGTGACTTTGATGTGCCTAATGGCTAAATGGTTCTAGTAGATTTAGGACGGCAGGTAACCGAAAGGTTGCTGGTGTGCCGATGTGCCCTTGAGCAAGGCACTTAAAACAAATTGCTCCTGTAAGTCGCTCTGAATAAGAGCGTCTGCTACATGACGTACATTTCCGGAAGGTTCTAATTCACATGTTCGGTAGCAGTGGCCACAACAGCCCTGACAGTGTTGATTGACCTGTGACCACAGTGTCACATAAAATGTCACTTTCCCCTCATTCTCAGAGGCTTCTTCTAAGAGCCTGAGGCACTGTGTCCATGTCCCTTTAATGAAAGGGTCCGGAGGAGTGACAAAGGGATCAGGATGTCCTTTGGCATGTCTAGATAGTATACAGCTTTTGTCAAATTATCCTTCGCCTAAATCTGTTACATGAATTGTCCTAACCTGCTACATTAATTCTCCTAACCTGCTGCATCATTTCTCCTAAACCTGCACCGAAAAGTCAAATTTGACAAAAGCTGTATCTATCCATTCCAGACAAAACCGATGTCTTTGGTCTGAACTCCAGCTCTCCCCTTTTATGGAAGAGGGGGAGGTGCATCGAGACTGGGGGGAGGGGCTGCTGTGACTAATGTGTGTGTGTGTGTGTGTGTGTGTGTGTGTGTGTGTGTGTGTGTGTGTGTGTGTGTGTGTGTGTGTGTGTGTGTGTGTGTGTGTGTGTGTGTGTGTGTGTGTGTGTGTGTGTGTGTGTGTGTGTGTTTAGAAAGGTGGAAACGTCTCTTTTCCTCTGGGCTTTGCATAACAACATGGCCTCCTCTTGTTCAGATTTAATTCATGTGATGCTGCCTGTAAGGCTAAAGCACATGGTCCCTGTAAGTCTATTGTGTTGCAATGAAATGACGTAGCCAGATAGCGCCTATCAACTCCCTGTTTGTGAGAAATGGCTTATCTATTCAGATGAAGTAGGCTATGTATTATAATGCATTTATACTTGTGTAAACCTATCCTACATCAAGTGATAGAAAATACTGAACTGCAGGGTTATATTCATTAGTGCACACTGTAACAAAAACATTTTGCGACCGAAAAGGAAATAAAAAAACAAGCGATTCTTATTGGACAAGTTCAGGTAGTTGCTGCTTGTTTCAGACAGTTGCTTCTGTTTCGTTCCTAGTGAATAGGAACCAGGTATAAAACAGAGGTATTTCTCAACAAAAATACCTCATCAAGGTGTAATTAAGCAACAATGCCAGGGTGGGTTTGGTATATGGCCATTATACCACAAAAGTTGCCTTATTGCTATTATAAACTAGTTACCAATGTAATTAGTGCAGTAAAAATACATGTTTTGTCATACCCATGGTATACGGTCTGATATACTACGTCTGCCAGCCAATCAGCATTCAGGGCTTGAACCACCCAGTTTATGATGTCAGTTAGCCCACGCTATGTCCTATCATAGGTATAGGCCTTTATGATGTCAAACCGTAGGCTAATCATAATTCCGAGGCAGTCCTTACAGTTGGAGTGTATCCCGGGTTGGTACAGCTTTGCGCTTGCAATGCCAGGGTTGTGGGTTCGTTTCCCACGGGGGACCGGTTGTGGGTTCGTTTCCCACGGAGGACCAGTTGTGGGTTCGTTTCCCATGTGGGGACCAGTTGTGGGTTCGTTTCCCACGGGGGACCAGTTGTGGGTTCGTTTCCCACGGAGGACCAGTTGTGGGTTCGTTTCCCACGGGGGACCAGTTGTGGGTTCATTTCCCACGGAGGACCGGTTGTGGGTTCGTTTCCCAAAAGGGGACCAGTTGTTGGTTCGTTTCCCACGGAGGACCAGTTGTGGGTTCGTTTCCCACGGGGGACCAGTTGTGGGTTCTTTTCCCACGGGGGACCAGTTGTGGGTTCGTTTCCCACGGGGGACCAGTTGTGGATTCGTTTCCCACGGGGGACCAGTTGTGGCTTCTTTTCCCACGGGGGACCAGTTGTGGGTTCTTTTCCCACGGGGGACCAGTTGTGGGTTCGTTTCCCACGGAGGACCAGTTGTGGGTTCGTTTCCCACGGGGGACCAGTTGTGGGTTCGTTTCCCATGGGGGGACCAGTTGTGGGTTCGTTTCCCATGGAGGACCAGTTGTGGGTTCGTTTCCCACGGGGGACCAGTTGTGGGTTCGTTTCCCACGGGGGACCAGTTGTGGGTTCGTTTCCCACGGAGGACCAGTTGTGGGTTCGTTTCCCGCGGGGGACCAATACAAAGAAATATGAAAATGTATGTAACTGACCAACTGTAAGTGACTAAATGTGAATGATTAAAGGTAAAAATAAAAGATTTGAGAGAGTTTTAGACCATTCTCTTTAAGGCTTCCAGAGTACACCATGTTATTGTTTGAGGAACTTAATTCCAGAAATAACCTGTTTTTCTTCTCTCTCATACCAGCTTGATTCAGTCACCTGAATAACACTAAGCAACAGTGTATAGGCTTGGTGCTCTACTGGGTCTGGTGAAGGCTGATGCTTAGGTTATTGTGTGCCCAGGCTTCCGAGGGAAAGAAGGCCCAGAGAGAAAGGCCTCAATGTGTGTCCCAAATGGCACCCTATTCCCTATATAGTACCCTACGTTTGACCAGGGACCAAGCACAATTTTTTTTGTCAGGGCCCATAGAGCTCTGGTCAAAAGTAGGACACTATTTAGAGAATAGGGTGCAATTTGGTAACCGACCCTAGTTACCTTTGCCGTTGACCGGCCTCCCTCCTACCTCAGCCAGTGATGTGTGTGTGAGGCAGAAGAAAGAGTCCATTCAGAGGAGTGTGACGGGAGGGGGGCCCTCTTTCTTTCACCCTCGGCTGGTGGGAATCCCTCTCCTTATTCTCCAGCAGCTCATTTGCATATCCGCCCATTCTCTTTTTTTATTGAGGCCTCGGAAAGGAATACAGAGTGAGTCACTCCACTCCAGGAATTTATGAAATAATTTGAAATCTCTCCAGCTAAGCCTTTAGTCCCACTGGGCATATACACTATATATACAAAAGTATGTGGACGCCCCTTCAAATTAGGGGAGTCGGCTATTTCAGCCTCACCCGTTGCTGACAGGTGTATGAAAATTGAGCATATAAGGGCCTCCCGAGTGGCGCAATGGTCTAAGACAATGCATCACAGTGCTAGATGTGTCACTACAGACCCAGATTCGATCCCTGGCTGTATCACAACTGGCCATGACCGTGAGTCCCATAGGGCGGCGCACAATTGGCCCAGCGTTGTCCGGGTTAGGGGAGGGTTTGGCCGGGGGGGGGGGCTTTACTTGGCTCATTGGAGGACGCATGACTCGACCTTCGCCTCCTGAGCCCGTTGGGGAGATGCAGTGATGACACAAGATCAAAATTGGGGAGAAAAAGGGGATACAATAATTGCAATAATAATCGTATTGAGCTCCAAGATGCAACAAACATTGGCAGTAGAAGAGCACGGCACCGTCATAGGATGCCACCTTTCCAACAAGTCAGTTTATCAAATTACTGTCCTGCTCTAGCTGCCCCGGTCAACTGTAAGAGCAACTGTAAGTAGCGTGTAAAAATGGTCTGTCCTCAGTTACAACACCCACTAACGAGTTCCAAACTGCCTCTGGAAGCAACGTCAGCACAATAACTGTTTGTTGGGCGCTTCATGAAATGGGTTTCCTTGGCCGAGCAGCCGTACACAAGCCTAAGATCACCATGCGCAATGCCAAGCGTCGGCCAGAATGGTGTAAATCTACCGCCATTGGACTCGGGAGCAGAGGAAACGAGAACTCTGAAGTGATGAATCACACTTCACCATCTGGCAGTCTGATGGACGAATCTGAGTTTGTCGGATGCCAGGAGAATGCTACCTGCCCGAATGCATAGTGCCAACTGTAAAGTTTGGTGGAGGATGAATAAGGATCTGGAGCTGTTTTCCATGATTCAGGCTAGGCCCCTTAGTTCCAGTGAAGGGAAATCTGAACGCTACAGCATACAATGACATTTGAGATGATTCTGTGCTTCCAACTTTGTGGCAACAGTTTGAGGAAAGCCCTTTTGTGTTTCAGCATAACAATGACCTCGTGCACAAAGTGAGGTCCATACTGAAATAGTTTGTCAAGATCGGTGTGGAAGAACTTGACTGGCTTGACTAATGCTTTTGTGGCTGAATGGAAGTAAGTCCCCGCAGCAATGTTCCAACATCTAGTCTAGTGGAAAGCCTCCCCAGTAGAATAGAGGCTGTTATAGCAGCAAATGGGGGACCAACTCCATATTAATGACTATGATTTTGGAATGAGATGTTCGATGAGCAGATGTCCACATACCTTTGGTCATGTAGTGTATATATTTTGTAGAATTCGGGCTACTGCTGGCCTGGGGTGGGTCTTGCTGATTTTCCTATACTCCCTGGTGGTTGTCATTGAACTACTGTAGTTTCTGTACCTGTGATATCTTTTATAAACAGACAGGTCATTTGTCTTCACTAACATGGTTCTCTAACAGTGTCCCAAAGCCATAATACGGACTGCACAGTAATAAGGAGAGACTAGGTGTTTATGCTGGAGTGGGCTGGCTGTGGAATTAACAGTACAGACAAGCTGTGATGTAGCCTAATGAGGGATCATTAGCTAGTGCTAACAGCTGCTGTGATGGTTTTGGTGCTGCTCTCTGCTTCTCCTCTGAGTTATGTTCATGAGGAAGAAAGACATTGGGAGAGAGAGAGAGACTGAAGGAGAGAGAGAGAGGTGGGTGGTCAATGTGGTCTCAGGGAAATTCGTATTATTCTGTACGTAAATCTGTGCCACTCCATTTATTGCGATATGTTACATTACGTTAGGTTATATTGTGAATGGAATAGTGGTCATACAAGATCATATGAATTAGAGGACGTACAGTATCATACATCTTACCCGGTCGTGAATTAGATTATGTAACATATGCTACATCTTGGAGGACATATAGTATTGCACATCTTTATCTGAGACCAGGTTGCTTGTTGCTGAGTAACAACAAAGGAAAATGACGAGAATAATTCACATTGGCAGTTAGGGAACTAACAACAACGGTTAGGTGAATTTACGTAGCGGGTTACGTGAAATGGGTTAAGTTTAGAATAAGGGTTGGGGGAAGGGCTAGATCAAATGCTACAGTTGTTCCTGACGCTACTCGAACACACAAAGCTTTGGACGGTCACAGATATCACCCGACCAACCTCCCTACTTCCCTACGAGGAAGAGTCGGTGGAGGAGGAGGAGGAGGGAGAGAGAGACCTCCCAGCAAACACCTCACCTAAGCCTAGCAGTTCGTGTGCATGTCTCAAATGGCACCCTATTCTCTATATCTAAATGACACCCTATTCTCTATATCTAAATGACAACCTATTCTCTATATCTAAATGACACCCTATTCTCTATATCTAAATGACACCCTATTCTCTATATCTAAATGACACCCTATTCTCTATATCTAAATGACACCCTATTCTCTATATCTAAATGACACCCTATTCTCTATATCTAAATGACACCCTATTCTCTATATCTAAATGACACCCTATTCTCTATATCCAAATGACACCCTATTCTCTATCTGAATGGCACCCTATTCTCTATATCTGAATGACACTATATTCTCTATATCCCAAATGGCACCCTATTCTCTATATCTGAATGGCACCCTATTCTCTATATCCAAATGACAACCTATTCTCTATATCCCAAATGGCACCCTATTCTCTATATCCAAATGACAACCTATTCTCTATATCCCAAATGGCACCCTATTCTCTATATCCAAATGACAACCTAGTCTCTATATCCAAATGGCACCCTATTCTCTATATCCAAATGACAACCTAGTCTCTATATCCAAATGACAACCTAGTCTCTATATCCAAATGGCACCCTATTCTCTATATCCAAATGGCACCCTATTCTCTATCTGAATGGCACCCTATTCTCTATATCCAAATGACAACCTATTCTCTATATCCAAATGGCACCCTATTCTCTATATCCAAATGACAACCTAGTCTCTATATCCAAATGGCACCCTATTCTCTATATCTGAATGACACTATATTCTCTATATCCCAAATGGCAACCTATTCTCTATCTGAATGGCACCCTATTCTCTATATCCAAATGGCACCCTATTCTCTATATCCAAATGGCACCCTATTCAGTATATAGTGCACTACTTTGGTACAGTGTAAAAATAGAAAGACTCAAGACACCATGATTGTGTAGTGAAACCATGAGAAGTAGTTCACCTAACCTGAGATCTGGTGTTTGGAGGGAAACCCATTGTTAATGTTCTGATACACAGAAGGGTTTTTTAAAAACAGAATACAAGTAAAATCTGAATATTTGTGTTTTTAAGAGAGTTTGGGGGGTTTCAGTGCATGTGAAAGGCAACATCAAAACACAAAAATCTATATGTTTTTGGAGACTGTCTCTCAAACAATCAACTGGTTAAGAAATGAAAATGATTTATAGCATAATAATATTTTCATGATAAGAGAATATTTCTGTTGAATTCTACCTTTTTCAATGCTTAATTTAGACAGATTAGAAACAGGAGGAGACAGAAGGAGTGAAAGTGGGACAGACGGAGGCTGAACTTCCGACTTCTGGGGCAGTAAGATGGCACATTTCATTGGCATTTTACACACTCAACCATACAACCACACTGTACTTTATAAAACTGAATGCAAGTCATTTAATTTTACAAAAAATGTCTGAATAAATCAAATTTACTATGTTGCTCTTTTATAAGGATAACCAAAGATAGAGATAATTGAGTGATTGTACTCATTGGAAGTCTGTTAAATCTCCTTGCACTTCCTATCATGCCACATGGTTCTGTTTTTAGAGGATTGTCGGTCATAATTTTTTTTTTACATTTTTTACACTTTATGATTCTTATACACAATGTTGTATGCATGTTTAAAGAAAGACAAGTATAGTTCTATAATAGCATTAAGCAGCTTGTTGTACCATGAGGTGTAATGGTTAATGATGAACAGATATCAAAACCATGAGGCAAAATGACGTTCAATGACGAGACAACCCATTCTCACTTTTCCAACTTCTGACGATCGAGGCAAATGCAGTGTCCTGCGATGCTTGTTGTAAAACCTCTAGTTACTGCTGGTGGATGGAGCACTGTGCTTACCTGCCTAAATTGGCACATTATCAGATAAACTACATGGCCAACAGTATAGTCGAACATCTCATTCCAAAGTCATGGGTATTAATATGGAGTTGGTCCCCTCTTTGCTGCTATAACAGCCTCCACTCTTCTGGGAAGGCTTTCCACCAGATGTTGGAACATTACTGCAGGGACTTGCTTCCATTCAGCCACAAGAGTATTAGTGAGGTCAGGCACTGGTGTTGGGCGATAAGGCCTGGCTCACAGTTGACATTCCAATTCATCCCAAAGGTGTTCGATGGAGTTCTGTGCGGGCCAGTCAAGTTCTTCCATTGTCATGCTGAAACAGGAAAGGGCCTTCCCCAAACTGTTGCCACAAAGTTGGAAGAACAGAATTGTCTAGAATGTAATGCTGTAGCATTAAGATTTCCCTTCACTGGAACTAAGGGTCTTAACCTAAACCATGAAAAACAGCCCCAGACCATTATTCTTCCTCCACCAAACTTTACTTTTGGCACTATGCATTGGGGCAGGTAGTGTTCTCCGGGCATCTACCAAACCCAGATTAGTCCGTTGGACTGCCAGATGGTGAAGCGTGATTCATCACTCCAGAGAACGCGTTTCCACTGCTCCAGAGTCCAATGGCAGTGAGCTTTACACCACTCCAGCCGATGCTTGGCATTGCACATGGTGATCTTAGGCTTGTGTGTGGCTGCTCGGCCATGGAAACCCATTTCATGAAGCTCCCGAACTAACAGTTATTGTGCTGACGTTGCTTCCAGAGGCAGTTTGGAACTCGATAGTGAGTGTTGCAACCGAGGACAGATGTTTTTTACGCTCTACACGCGTCAGCACTCGGTTGTCCAGTTCTGTTAGCTTGTGTGGCCTATCACTTCGCGGCTGAGCCTTTGTTGCTCCTAGATGTTTCCACTTCACAAAATCAACACTTACAGTTGACTGGGAAAGATCTAGAAGGGCAGAAATTGACTTGTTGGAAAGGTGGCATTCTAAGACGGTGTCACGTTGAAAGTCACTGGGCTCTTCAATAAGACCATTCTACTGCCAATGTTTGTCTATGGAGATTGCATGGCTGTGTGCTCGATTTATACACCTGTCAGCAACGGGTGTGGCTGAAATAGCCTAATCCACTAATCCTTTTGGCCATGTAGTGTATGTACATCAATGTTAACCATTCAAATGCTCCAGAAGGGATCTAATTCTGCACTGGACAGGATGTGAAACATTGTCGTAGTGTTTAGAAGCTTTAGAGGAGGAAACGGCACTAAAAGAGAAGGGATCTAATTCTGCACTAAACAGAACTCGAAACACCAAGATAGTGTTTTCAACCTTTTCCTGTAGGCTCCCACACCTCGGCAAGGTGTTGCACACAGTGGTGTAAGGTACTTAAGTAAAAATGCTTTGAAGTACTACTTAAGTAGTTTTAGGGGGGTATCTGTATTTTACTATTTATATTTATGGCCACTTTTACTTTTACTTCACTATATTCCAAAAGAAGATAATGTACTTTTTACTTCATACATTTTCCCTGACACCCAAAAGTACTTGTTACATTTTGACAGGAAAATGATCCAATTCACACACTTATCAAAAGAACATCCCTGGTCATCTCTACTGCCTCTGATCTGGCATACTAATCCTTCGTTTGAAAATGATGTCTGAGTGTTGGAGTGTACCTCTGGCTCTCCATAAATAATACATTAATGATGCCATCTGGTTTGCTTAATATAAGGAAGTTGAAATTATTTAGACTTTTACTTTTGATGCTTTAGTATATTTCAAACCAAATACTTTGAGACTTTTACTCAAGTAATATTGTACTGGGTGACTTTCACTTTTACTTGAGTCATTTTCTATGAAGGTATCTTCACTATTACTCAAGTATGAAAATGTACTTTTTCCACCACTGGTTGCACAACACATGGTTAAGTGGTGTTGCAACACACCATGTCATGTTTCAAAAACATCTCAGGATGAGGCGTTTGAATAACATCTCAGGATGAGGCGTTTCAATAACATCTCAGGATGAGGCGTTTGAATAACATCTCAGGATGAGGCGTTTGAATAACATCTCAGGATGAGGCGTTTCAATAACATCTCAGGATGAGGCGTTTCAATAACATCTCAGGATGAGGCGTTTCAATAACATCTCAGGATGAGGCGTTTCAATAACATCTCAGGATGAGGCGTTTCAATACTCCAGGTTTCGTCTCGTCTCCAACGCCACTAGTTTTGGTGTTACAAAGCATTTAATTTAAACAGTGTAGACAGTAGAGAATAGGCAATAGGGACTCAACTTTTGTCTCTGAAGACATGAATAATTTCCAGACACATGGGCGAGGGGGACTGTACTCTACAAAGAGGGCCCTGGGAGTGTGTGTGTGTGTGCGCGTGTATGTGTGCGCGTGTGTGCGTGTGTGCGTGTGTGCGTGTGTGTGTGTGTGTGTGTGTGTGTGTGTGTGTGTGTGTGTGTGTGTGTGTGTGTGTGTGTGTGTGTGTGTGTGTGTGTGTGTGTGTGTGTGTGTGTGTGTGTGTGTGTGTGTGTGTGTGTGTGTGTGTGTGTGTGTGTGTGTAATGAATTAGAGGTGATGTCAACTAATTGGCCTCTCCAGGGGTGATGTGAGTAGAGGGTGTGTCAGGGGAGGCTGTGTAGATGGTGTGTGTGTGTGTGTGTTGTGTGTGTGTGTGTGTGTGTCAAGAGAGGCTATGTTGATGAGGCTGTAAAGAGGTACGTTTTTGGACGCCGGTCCCTGTGTACACCTACTGTTTAGTGTGTTGTCTCTGTCTGAAGGAGGGTGAACAGTGGACTAATGAAGTCTCTGTCTGAAGGAGTCCTCCTATGGGTGAACAGTGGACTAATGAAGTCTCTGTCTGAAGGAGTCCTCCTATAGGTGAACAGTGGACTAATGAAGTCTCTGTCTGAAGGAGTCCTTCTATGGGTGAACAGTGGACTAATGAAGTCTCTGTCTGAAGGAGTCCTCCTATGGGTGAACAGTGGACTAATGAAGTCTCTGTCTGAAGGAGTCCTCCTATAGGTGAACAGTGGACTAATGAATTCTCTGTCTGAAGGAGTCCTTCTATGGGTGAACAGTGGACTAATGAAGTCTCTGTCTGAAGGAGTCCTCCTATGGGTGAACAGTGGACTAATGAAGTCTCTGTCTGAAGGAGTCCTCCTATGGGTGAACAGTGGACTAATGAAGTCTCTGTCTGAAGGAGTCCTTCTATGGGTGAACAGTGGACTAATGAATAAGGTTGCATAAAACACCTTGATTCCACATGGGGCCGGTTTACTACAGCAAGAAAATCATTCTGCAGCCCCAGGAAACGTGAACCATTATGTGGATTATAATTCATGAACATTTTCTGTAGGGGTTGATAAATATTTCCGTAAGGGAAAATCAAGTCTGACATTTCTAAGTGGAAATGACAAACTTCAGAAGCCATTTAAAAAAAAAAAAAAAAACTTTATTTAACTAGGCAAGTCAGTTAAGAACAAATTCTTATTTACAATGACGGCCTACCGGGGAACAGTGGGTTAACTGCCTTGTTCAGGGGCAGAAGGACAGATTGTTACCTTGTCAGCTCGGGGATTCAATCTAGCAACCTTTTGGTTACTGGCCCAATGCTCTAACCACTAGGCTACCTGCCGCCCATTGCAGGAAAGTTATCGTGTAACACGTAGGATCTTCATTTGATCACCGTCTGTAAGTGATAGTGCCTGGGTAGTGGGTACAGAGCTAACCCTAACCTGATGTCATTGTGCCTGGGTAGTGGGTACAGAGCTAACCCTAACCTGATGTGATAGTGCCTGGGTAGTGGGTACAGACCTAACCCTAACCTGATGTGATTGTGCCTGGGTAGTGGGTACAGAGCTAACCCTAACCTGATGTCATAGTGCCTGGGTAGTGGGTACAGAGCTAACCCTAACCTGATGTGATAGTGTCTGGGTAGTGGGTACAGACCTAACCCTAACCTGATGTCATAGTGCCTGGGTAGTGGGTACAGACCTAACCCTAACCTGATGTCATAGTGCCTGGGTAGTGGGTACAGACCTAACCCTAACCTGATGTCATAGTGCCTGGGTAGTGGGTACAGAGCTAACCCTAACCTGATGTGATTGTGTCTGGGTAGTGGGTACAGAGCTAACCCTAACCTGATGTCATAGTGCCTGGGTAGTGGGTACAGAGCTAACCCTAACCTGATGTCATAGTGTCTGGGTAGTGGGTACAGAGCTAACCCTAACCTGATGTGATAGTGCCTGGGTAGTGGGTACAGAGCTAACCCTAACCTGATGTGATAGTGCCTGGGTAGTAGGTACAGACCTAACCCTAACCTGATGTCATAGTGCCTGGGTAGTGGGTACAGACCTGAACCCTAACCTGATGTTTCAGTTTCAAGTTTCACATTTTAATGTCACATATACAAGTACAGTGAAATGCCTCTCTTGCCAACTCAAAAACCTACATTGTAATATAATACCAAAATAGCAAGGTACAACAACAAAAAGTAGAGAATAAAATAATCATAAAAAGAAATAATAAGAACCCGATGTGAGTTAGTATTATGGGGTCAGTTCCAGGGTCAGTTCCAGTAGCATATTAACCTGATGTCATAGTGCATATTATAGTGGGTCAGTTCAGACCTAACCCAGTAACCTGATGTGATAGTGCCAGTAGCATATTATATAGGGGTCAGTTCAGAGCATAACCCCAACCATATTATGTGATAGTGCCTGGTAGTGGGTTATACAGAGGGTCCTCCAACCATAACCTGAGGTCATTCCAGTGCCTATTATAGAGGGTCAGTTCCAGTAGCATATTATACCCTAACCTGATGTGATAGTTCCAGTAGCATATTATATAGGGTACAGAGCTAACCCTAACCTGATACAGAGGGTGTCATAGTGCCTATTATAGAGGGTCAGTTCCAGTAGCATATTATATGAATATCAGTTCCAGTCACCATATTATATAGTTTCAGTTTCAAGTTTCACATTTTAATGTTCAGTAGCATATATATAGAGGGTCAGTTCAGTAGCATATTATGCCTCTCAGTTCCAGTAGCATATTAAAAGGGTCAGTTCCTACATTGTAATATAATACCAAATATTATACAGAGGGTCACAACATATTAAAAGGGTCAGTTCCAGAATAAAATAATAATTCCAGTAGAAATAATAAGAACCCGATAAAGTGAGTTAGCATATTATATAGAGGGTCAGTTCCAGTAGCATATTATATAGAGGGTCAGTTCCAGTAGCATATTATACAGAGGGTCAGTTCCAGTAGCATATTATATAGAGGGTCAGTTCCAGTAGCATATTATATAGAGGGTCAGTTCCAGTAGCATATTATAGTAGCATATAGAGGGTCAGTTCCAGTAGCATATTATACAGTTCCAGTAGCATATTCAGTTCCAGTAGCATATTATATAGAGGGTCAGTTCCAGTAGCATACATATATAGAGGGTCAGTTCCAGTAGCATATTATATAGAGGGTCAGTTCCAGTAGCATATTATATAGAGGGTCAGTTCCAGTAGCATATTATATAGAGGGTCAGTTCCAGTAGCATATTATATAGAGGGTCAGTTCCAGTAGCATATTATATAGAGGGTCAGTTCCAGTAGCATATTATATAGAGGGTCAGTTCCAGTAGCATATTATATAGAGGGTCAGTTCCAGTAGCATATTATATAGAGGGTCAGTTCCAGTAGCATATTATATAGAGGGTCAGTTCCAGTAGCATATTATATAGAGGGTCAGTTCCAGTAGCATATTATATAGAGGGTCAGTTCCAGTAGCATATTATAGAGGGTCAGTTCCAGAGGGTCAGTTCCAGTAGCATATTATATAGAGGGTCAGTTCCAGTAGCATATTATATAGAGGGTCAGTTCCAGTAGCATACTATATAGAGGGTCAGTTCCAGTAGCATATTATATAGAGGGTCAGTTCCAGTAGCATATTATATAGAGGGTCAGTTCCAGTAGCATATTATATAGAGGGTCAGTTCCAGTAGCATACTATATAGAGGGTCAGTTCCAGTAGCATACTATATAGAGGGTCAGTTCTAGTAGCATATTATATAGAGGGTCAGTTCCAGTAGCATATTATATAGAGGGTCAGTTCCAGTAGCATATTATATAGAGGGTCAGTTCCAGTAGCATATTATATAGAGGGTCAGTTCCAGTAGCATATTATATAGAGGGTCAGTTCCAGTAGCATACTATATAGAGGGTCAGTTCCAGTAGCATACTATATAGAGGGTCAGTTCCAGTAGCATACTATATAGAGGGTCAGTTCCAGTAGCATATTATATAGAGGGTCAGTTCCAGTAGCATATTATATAGAGGGTCAGTTCCAGTAGCATATTATATAGAGGGTCAGTTCCAGTAGCATACTATATAGAGGGTCAGTTCCAGTAGCATACTATATAGAGGGTCAGTTCTAGTAGCATATTATATAGAGGGTCAGTTCCAGTAGCATTTTATATAGAGGGTCAGTTCCAGTAGCATATTATATAGAGGGTCAGTTCCAGTAGCATATTATATAGAGGGTCAGTTCCAGTAGCATACTATATAGAGGGTCAGTTCCAGTAGCATATTATATAGAGGGTCAGTTCCAGTAGCATATTATATAGAGGGTCAGTTCCAGTAGCATATTATATAGAGGGTCAGTTCCAGTAGCATATTATATAGAGGGTCAGTTCCAGTAGCATATTATATAAGGGTCAGTAGGGGGAAGGAGACAGGGATACTGGAGTGATGGAGGTAGATATGTATAGGGGTAAGGAGACAGGGATACTGGAGTGATAGAGGTAGATATGTATAGGGGGAAGGAGACAGGGATACTGGAGTGATGGAGGTAGATACAGTGCCTTGCAAAAGTATTCGGCCCCCTTGAACTTTGCGACCTTTTGCCACATTTCAGGCTTCAAACATAAAGATATAAAACTGTACTTTTTTGTGAAGAATCAACAACAAGTGGGACACAATCATGAAGTGGAACAACATTTATTGGATATTTCAAACTTTTGGAAATTTCAAAAGCTGAAAAATTGGGCGTGCAAAATTATTCAGCCCCCTTAAGTTAATACTTTGTAGCGCCACCTTTTGCTGCGATTACAGCTGTAAGTCGCTTGGGGTATGTCTCTATCAGTTTTGCACATCGAGAGACTGAAATTTTTTCCCATTCCTCCTTGCAAAACAGCTCGAGCTCAGTGAGGTTGGATGGAGAGCATTTGTGAACAGTAGTTTTCAGTTCTTTCCACAGATTCTCGATTGGATTCAGGTCTGGACTTTGACTTGGCCATTCTAACACCTGGATATGTTTATTTTTTAACCATTCCATTGTAGATTTTGCTTTATGTTTTGGATCATTGTCTTGTTGGAAGACAAATCTCCGTCCCAGTCTCAGGTCTTTTGCAGACTCCATCAGGTTTTCTTCCAGAATGGTCCTGTATTTGGCTCCATCCATCTTCCCATCAATTTTAACCATCTTCCCTGTCCCTGCTGAAGAAAAGCAGGCCCAAACCATGATGCTGCCACCACCATGTTTGACATTACATTTACATTACATTTAAGTCATTTAGCAGACGCTCTTATCCAGAGCGACTTACAAATTGGTGCATTCACCTTAAGACATCCAGTGGAACAGTCACTTTACAATAGTGCATCTAAATCTTAAAGGGGGGGGGGTGAGAGGGATTACTTATCCTATCCTAGGTATTCCTTAAAGAGGTGGGGTTTCAGGTGTCTCCGGAAGGTGGTGATTGACAGTGGGGATGCTGTGTTCAGGGTGATGAGCTGTGTTGCTTTTACGCCAAACATAACGTTTTGCATTGTTGCCAAAAAGTTCAATTTTGGTTTCATCTGACCAGAGCACCTTCTTCCACGTTTGGTGTGTCTCCCAGGTGGCTTGTGGCAAACTTTAAACAACACTTTTTATGGATATCTTTAAGAAATGGCTTTCTTCTTGCCACTCTTCCATAAAGGCGAGGTAGATATGTATAGGGGTAAGGAGACAGGGATACTGGAGTGATAGAGGTAGATATGTATAGGGGGAAGGTTACTATATAGGCACAAACAACTACGACTCGTAGGCACCTAGACAAACAACTACAACTCGTAGGCACAGAGACAAACGACTACAACTCGTAGGCACAGAGACAAACGACTACAACTCGTAGGCACAGAGACAAATGACTACGACTCGTAGGCACAGAGACAAACAACTACGACTCGTAGGCACAGAGACAAACAACTACGACTCGTAGGCACAGAGACAAACAACTACAACTCGTAGGCACAGAGACAAACGACTACAACTCGTAGGCACAGAGACAAACGACTATGAATTCGTAGGCAGAGACAAATGACTACGACTCGTAGGCACAGAGACAAACAACTACGACTCGTAGGCACAGAGACAAACAACTATGACTCGTAGGCACAGAGACAAACAACTACGACTCGTAGGCACAGAGACAAACAATTGCGACTCTTAAGTAAACTGCAAGTTTACAGTATTTTTTAGAAGAGCATTTTGTGTTTTGTTTGTTTGCAATTTGGTTTCCCTTTGTGAATGTTAGTTCACTGTGTGTGTGTGTGTGTGTGTGTGTGTGTGTGTGTGTGTGTGTGTGTGTGTGTGTGTGTGTGTGTGTGTGTGTGTGTGTGTGTGTGTGTGTGTGTGTGTGTGTGTGTGTGTGTGTGTGTGTGTGTGTGTGTGTGTGTGTGTGTGTACTGTAAATGTAAGCCCAGTGCTCATTCTCTTTCAAAGCAGCTATCTGCATGGTGTTTGTCATTCATTGCATTTCTGTATGTGTGTGGCATTCTCCCCTGCACACACACAGCTCCCTCTGTATCTCCCCTCTCAGCTTAGCCTCTCGCCTGCCTCCTCATCTGGGTGACATTTCAGACCACGGCGCTTTGAATGCCTCTGACATTTTTGCTCAACTGCATTCAGTGGTTCCTGCCCATCCTAGCGTTTCCTTCCTTCTCCCCCCACTCTGCATTGTGTGACTAGAGGAGTGCGACCCAAATGGCCCCCTAGGCCGTATGTAGTGCACTACTTTGGATCAGAGCCCTGGTCAAAAGTAGTGCACAATACAGGGAAACAAACTGCCTGTCTTTTGGAGATAGCAGATTGTATGTATGTACGTACGTACGTACATTTACATACATACATACATACATACATACATACATACATACATACATACATACATACATACATACATACATACATACATACATACATACATACATACATACATACATACATACATACATACATACATACATACATACATACATACATACATACATACATACATACATACATACATACATACATACATACATACATACATACATACATACATACATACATACATTTAAACTCAGTTTTTCACAATTCCTGACATTTAATCCTCGTAAAAATTCCCTGTCTTAGGTCAGTTAGGATCATCACTTTATTTTAAGAATGTGAAATGTCAGAATAATAGTAAAGAGAATGATTTACTTCAGCTTTTATTTCTTTCATCACATTCCCAGTGGGTCAGACGTTTACATACACTCAATTAGTATTTGGTAGCATTGCCTTTACATTTTTTAACTTGGGTCAAATGTTTCAGATAGCCTTCCACAAGCTTCCCACAATAAGTTGGGTGAATTTTGGCCCATTCCTCCTGACAGAGCTGGTGTGACTGAGTCAGGTTTGTAGGCCTCCTTGCTCGCACATGCCTTTTCAGTTCTGCCCACAAATTTTCTATAGGATTGAGGTCAGGGCATTGTGATGGCCACTCCAATACCTTGACTTTGTTGTCCTTAAGCCATTTTGCCACAACTTTGGAAGTATGCTTGGGGTCATTGTCCATTTGGAAGACCCATTTGCGACCAAGCTTTAACTTCCTGACTAATGTCTTGAGATTTTGCTCCAATATACCCACATAATTTCCTACCTCGTGATGCCATCTATTTTGTGAAGTGCACCAGTCCCTCCTGCAGCAAAGCAACATGATGCTGCCACCCCCGTGCTTCACGGGTTGGGATGGTGTTCTTCGGGTTGCAAGCCTCACCCTTTTCCCTCCAAACATAACGATGGTCATTATGGCCAAACAGTTCCATTTTTGTGTCATCAGACCAGAGGGCATTTCTCCAAAAAGTACGAGCTTTGTCCCCAAGTGCAGTTGCAAACCATAGTCTGGCTTTTTAATGGCGGTTTTGGAGCAGTGGCTTCTTCCTTGCTGAGCGTCCTTTCAGGTTATGTTGATATAGGACTCGTTTTACTGTGGATATTGATACTTTTGTACCTGTTTCCTCCAGCATCTTCACAAGGTCCTTTGCTGTTGTTCTGGGATTGATTTGCACTTTTCGCACCAAAGTACGTTCATCTCTAGGAGACAGAACGCGTCTCCTTCCTGAGCGGTATGACGGTGGTGTTGTCCCATGGTGTTTATACTTGCATACTATTGTTTGTACAGGTGAACGTGGTACCTTCAGGCGTTTGGAAATTGCTCCCAAGGATGAACCAGACTTGTGGAGGCCTACAATTATTTGGCTGATTTATTTTGGCTGATTGGATAATTTCTTCTGGTTTTCCCATGATGTCAAGCAAAGAGGCACTGAGTTTGAAGGTAGGCCTTGAAATACATCCACAGGTACACCTCCAATTGACTCAAATGATGTCAATTAGCCTATCAGAAGCTTCTAAAGCCATGACATAATTTTCTGGAATTTTCCAAGTGGTTTAAAGGCGCAGTCAACTTAGTGTATGTAAACTTCTGACCCACTGGAATTATAAGTGAAATCATCTGCCTGTAAACAATTGTTGGAAAAATGACTTGTGTCATGCAACAAAGTTGCCAAAACTATAGTTTGTTAACAAGACATTTGTGGAATGGTTGAAAAACAAGTTTTAATGACTCCATCCTAAGTGTATGTAAACGTCCGACTTCAACTGTACATACATACAGTTCTCCATGTAGTAGAATACAAAAACTTCAAAAACTACAATAGCATTTTTATCCTCCCACAAAATGTAACACTTTGATGTTCCATGATAACATTATATTTAGGTTATGGTACTGTATTCATCATAGTATATTTTAAGTCAAATTCACGTTCGTAATTAGATTGTGTTGTAAGGGGATTTGCTTTTAAACTGCAGTCTTGAATGCACAAGCACTGTTTGATGAAACATATTGAAGAAAGATCTTGTTTTGATTTAATCTCCATCCTTCTTGGACACGTGTCTGTTGCCTTTACACCAGGACAAGGTGGCATTCTGTCTGTAGCTGTGCTCAGTCAGCTGTGCTCTGCCTCCTTCCCAGTCAGCTGTGCTCTGCCTCCTTTCCAGTCAGGTGTGCTCTGCCTCCTTCCCAGTCAACTGTGCTCTGCCTCCTTCTCAGTCAGCTGTGCTCTGCCTCCTTCCCAGTCAGCTGTGCTCTGCCTCCTTCCCAGTCAGCTGTGCTCAGTCAGCTATGTTCTGCCTCCTCCCCAGTCCAGTCTCTGCCTCCTCCCCAGACCCTGCCTCCTCCCCAGTCCCTGCCTCCTCCCCAGTCCCTGCCTCCTCCCCAATCCCTGCCCTCCCCAGTCCCTGCCTCCTCCCCAATCCCTGCCCTCCCCAGTCCCTGCCTCCTCCCCAATCCCTGCCCTCCCCAGTCCCTGCCTCCTCCCCAGTCCCTGCCTCCTCCCCAGTCCCTGCCTCCTCCCCAATCCCTGCCTCCGCCCCAGTCCCTGCCTCTTCCCCAGTCCCTGTCCTCCCCAGTGGTTCAGTCAAGCTACTAATCTAACAGCACTAGCATATGGTCAGGCTTTCTCCTCTCTTGGTCTTTGCCAAATGGCACCATATGCCCTTTCAAGTGCACCATCGCCCATAGGGCTCTCATCAAAAGTGGTGCGCTATAGAGAATAGGGTGTTATTTAGGACCCATTCTGGGTCCGTGCCACTCAAACATGAACTCCAGTGACTCGCCGCCAGCTTGTGGTGTCCTAGCCGTCCCATCCCACAGCTTGTGGTGTCCTAGCCGTCCCATCCCACAGCTTGTGGTGTCCTAGCCGTCCCATCCCTCAGCTTGTGGTGTCCTAGCCGTCCCATCCCTCAGCTTGTGGTGTCCTAGCCGTCCCATCCCTCAGCTTGTGGTGTCCTAGCCGTCCCATCCCACAGACTGTGGTGTCCTAGCCGTCCCATCCCTCAGCTTGTGGTGTCCTAGCCGTCCCATCCCACAGCTTGTGGTGTCCTAGCCGTCCCATCCCTCAGCTTGTGGTGTCCTAGCCGTCCCATCCCTCAGCTTGTGGTGTCCTAGCCGTCCCATCCCTCAGCTTGTGGTGTCCTAGCCGTCCCATCCCTCAGCTTGTGGTGTCCTAGCCGTCCCATCCCTCAGCTTGTGGTGTCCTAGCCGTCCCATCCCTCAGCTTGTGGTGTCCTAGCCGTCCCATCCCACAGACTGTGGTGTCCTAGCCGTCCCATCCCACAGACTGTGGTGTCCTAGCCGTCCCATCCCTCAGCTTGTGGTGTCCTAGCCGTCCCATCCCTCAGCTTGTGGTGTCCTAGCCGTCCCATCCCTCAGCTTGTGGTGTCCTAGCCGTCCCATCCCTCAGCTTGTGGTGTCCTAGCCGTCCCATCCCAGAGCTTGTGGTGTCCTAGCCGTCCCATCCCACAGACTGTGGTGTCCTAGCCATCCCATCCCACAGACTGTGGTGTCCTAGCCGTCCCATCCCACAGACTGTGGTGTCCTAGCCGTCCCATCCCACAGACTGTGGTGTCCTAGCCGTCCCATCCCACAGACTGTGGTGTCCTAGCCGTCCCATCCCACAGACTGTGGTGTCCTAGCCGTCCCATCCCACAGACTGTGGTGTCCTAGCCATTCACACTCAGCTAGCCTTGCCTAGCGTTAACCCAGACCAGACGTGTGTAGTAGGATGATCTCAGTGAGCATAGCCTTGCTATTGAGAAAGGCCGCCGTAGGAAGACATGGCTCTCAAGAGAAGACAGGCTATGTGCTCACTGCCCACAAAATGAGGTGGAAACTGAGCTGCACTTCCTAACCTCCTGCCCAATGTATGACCATATTAGAGATACATATTTCCCCCAGATCACACAGATCCACAAAGAATTCGAAAACAAATCCAATTTTGAAAAACTCCCATATCTACTGGGTGAAATTCCACAGTGTGCCATCACAGCAGCAAGATTTGTGACCTGTTGCCACGAGAAAAGGGCAACCAGTGAAGAACAAACACCATTGTAAATACAACCCATATTTATGCTTATTTATTTTATCTTGTGTCCTTTAACTATTTGTACATTGTATATATATATATATATATATAATATGACATTTGTAATGTCTTTACTGTTTTGAAACTTCTGTATGTGTAATGTTTACTGTTAATTTTTGTTGTTTTTCACCTTATATATTCACTTTGTATGTTGTCTACCTCACTTGCTTTGGCAATGTTAACACATGTTTCCCATGCCAATAAAGCCCTTGAATTGAATTGAATTGATCTCCACATTGAGCGATTACAGATCTCTACCCTGGCATTTGTCCCAAATGGCACCCTATTCCTTAAATAGTGTACTGCATAGGAAATATAGGGTGCTATTTGTGAAGCAAGCCTGGTCTCAGTGCCAGCAGGGCCGGGTGCCAGTGTTCTGTCCGTCGCGCTCGGTGTGGCAGCAGCTGTGACACCGCCAGCTACCAGACAGATAGATAATGGGTTGGCTGGTGAGTCGGAGCCCTCAGTCCTCTATAATACAAGTCCAATGAATGTGGACTCTCTTCCACCCTGCCTGCTAGGCCCAAATCACAGCCGTGTGTGTGAATGAGTCATCTGATATAGGTGTGAAGGAGCCTGTTGAATCTGGACATGGTAAGCACGGACCCTGGGGCGGCAGGGTAGCCTAGTGGTTAGAGCGTTGGACTAGTAACCGGAAGGTTGCAAGTTCAAAACCCCCGAGCTGACAAGGTACAAATCTGTCGTTCTGCCCCTGAACAGGCAGTTAACCCACTGTTCCTAGGCCGTCATTGAAAATAAGAATTTGTTCTTAACTGACTTGCCTAGTTAAATAAAGGTAATTTTTAAAAAAATAAATAAAGAGAGGGGCAAAGAAAAGGGACGGGTCCTTCTAGAAAAACACGTTGGTTCCCGACATGCGACCGACCAGCATATTAGATCTGCAGTTATAATGCTGACCAACTCAGTGGCCTGGCGGTTAGAGTGTCCACCCTGACATCAGAAGGTTATGCCAAAAGAACCATGCCTCTCTGCTTGGCATTCTCTGTTCCTTCTCCATGTCCAGGCTGCAGACTACAGGGTACGGGGAAGTAGCCTAGCCTTAGTTTACACCAGTTCTGAAACTCATTTCTTGTTTACTTAGAATGTTGACGCTCAGCGCAGACCAAAACCAGGGCGCTGAGCGTTTAGGCTAGCAAAGAGCTACACACTACACAGAGAGAGTCATGGAATGTACAATCCTCCCCAGGTCTACAGACTGAGACGACAGAAACAGCACCCTGTTCTCCCATCCCACCCCCTGGCAGAATCACAATCACACAACTCAACTCTATTTCTACCTCATTTGGTTTGTGGTGATGTGGTTGCTCTTGTCCATCTTCACAGGCTCTTCACATGTGAAGTGGGCTGCTCGGTGTGAGTGTGACATGGGTTTTGAGAGAGAAGCAGCCAGAGGACTGGAAGGGTGCGGTGTAGCACAGTACATCCTTATCAAATCATCATCAGTGTGTTGTGCTTAGGCATACCTGCTGTGTGCCTGTATGATGTATCACAAACACAGATGATTATTATTGACAAGCTAGTGGTGTGGTTTCCTGCTATTCATAAACTAGGGGTGTGGTTTCCTGCTATTCATAAACTAGGGGTGTGGTTTCCTGCTATTCATAAACTAGGGGTGTGGTTTCCTGCTATTCATAAACTAGGGTGTGGTTTCCTGCTATTCATAAACTAGGGGTGTTGTTTCCTGCTATTCATAAACTAGGGGTGTGGTTTCCTGCTATTCATAAACTAGGGGTGTGGTTTCCTGCTATTCATAAACTAGGGGTGTGGTTTCCTGCTATTCATAAACTAGGGGTGTGGTTTCCTGCTATTCATAAACTAGGGGTGTGGTTTCCTGCTATTCATAAACTAGGGGTGTGGTTTCCTGCTATTCATAAACTAGGGGTGTGGTTTCCTGCTATTCATAAACTAGGGGTGTGGTTTCCTGCTATTCATAAACTAGGGGTGTGGTTTTCTGCTATTCATAAATTAGGGGTGTGGTTTCCTGCTATTCATAAACTAGTGTTGTGGTTTACTGCTATTCATAAACTAGGGGTGTGGTTTCCTGCTATTCATAAACTAGGGGTGTGGTTTTCTGCTATTCATAAACTAGGGGTGTGGTTTCCTGCTATTCATAAACTATGGGTGTGGTTTCCTGCTATTCATAAACTAGGGGTGTGGTTTCCTGCTATTCATAAACTAGGAGTGTGGTTTCCTGCTATTCATAAACTAGGGGTGTGGTTTCATGCTATTCATAAACTAGCTATTCATAAACTAGGGGTGTGGTTTCCTGCTATTCATAAACTAGGGGTGTGGTTTCCTGCTATTCATAAACTAGGGGTGTGGTTTCCTGCTATTCATAAACTAGGGGTGTGGTTTCCTGCTATTCATAAACTAGGGGTGTGGTTTCCTGCTATTCATAAACTAGGGTGTGCTATTCATAAACTAGGTTTCCTGCTATTCATAAACTAGGGGTGTGGTTTTCTGCTATTCATAAACTAGGGGTGTGGTTTCCTGCTATTCATAAACTAGTGTGTGGTTTACTGCTATTCATAAACTAGGGGTGTGGTTTCCTGCTATTCATAAACTAGGGGTGTGGTTTTCTGCTATTCATAAACTAGGGTGTGGTTTCCTGTTTCATAAACTAGGGGTGTGGTTTCTATTCATAAACTAGGGGTGTGGTTTCCTGCTATTCATAAACTAGGGGTGTGGTTTCCTGCTATTCATAAACTAGGGGTGTGGTTTCCTGCTATTCATAAACTAGGGGTGTGGTTTCCTGCTATTCATAAACTAGGGGTGTGGTTTCCTGCTATTCATAAACTAGGGGTGTGGTTTCCTGCTATTCATAAACTAGGGGTGTGGTTTCCTGCTATTCATAAACTAGGGGTGTGGTTTCCTGCTATTCATAAACTAGGGGTGTGGTTTCCTGCTATTCATAAACTAGGGGTGTGGTTTCCTGTTATTGATTTTTTATTTTATACATTTGATCCTTTCACCTTTATTTAACCAGGTAGGCCAGATCACCTTTATTTAACCAGGTAGGCCAGATCACCTTTATTTAACCAGGTAGGCCAGATCACCTTTATTTAACCAGGTAGGCCAGATCGCCTTTATTTAACCAGGTAGACCAGATCACCTTTATTTAACCAGGTAGGCCAGATCGCCTTTATTTAACCAGGTAGACCAGATCACCTTTATTTAACCAGGTAGGCCAGATCGCCTTTATTTAACCAGGTAGGCCAGATCGCCTTTATTTAACCAGGTAGACCAGATCACCTTTATTTAACCAGGTAGGCCAGATCGCCTTTATTTAACCAGGTAGGCCAGATCACCTTTATTTAACCAGGTAGGCCAGATCGCCTTTATTTAACCAGGTAGACCAGATCACCTTTATTTAACCAGGTAGGCCAGATCACCTTTATTTAACCAGGTAGGCCAGTTGAAAACAAGTTCTCATTTACAACTGCGACCTGGCCAAGTTAAAGCAAAGCAGTGCGACACAAACAACAACACAGAGTTACACATGGGATAAACAAACGTACAGTCAATAACACAATAGAATAATCTATATACAGTGTGTGCAAATGTAGTAAGATTAGGGAGGTAAGGCAATAAATAGGCCATAATGGTGAAATAATTACAATTGAGCAATTAACACTGGAGTGATGGATGTACAGATGATGATGTGCAAGCAGAGATACTGGGGTGCAAAAGAGCAAAAAATAAATAACAATATGGGATGAGGTAGTTGGGTGGGCTATTTACAGATGGGCGGTGTACAGGTGCAGTGATTGTAGACATACTGATGGGTAGAGTAGACATACTGATGGTGAAGTAGACATACTGATGGTGAGGTAGACATACTGATGGTGAGGTAGACATACTGATGGTGAGGTAGACATACTGATGGGTGAAGTAGACATACTGATGGTGAAGTAGACATACTGATGGTGAAGTAGACATACTGATGGTGAGGTAGACATACTGATGGTGAGGTAGACATACTGATGGTGAGGTAGACATACTGATGGTGAGGTAGACATACTGATGGGTGAAGTAGACATACTGATGGTGAGGTAGACATACTGATGGTGTTGTAGACATACTGATGGTGAGGTAGACATACTGATGGTGAAGTAGACATACTGATGGTGAGGTAGCATACTGATGGGTGAAGTAGACATACTGATGGTGAGGTAGACATACTGATGGTGAGGTAGACATACTGATGGTGAGGTAGACATACTGATGGTAGAGTAGACATACTGATGGGTGAAGTAGACATACTGATGGTGAAGTAGACATACTGATGGTGAAGTAGACATACTGATGGTAGAGTAGACATACTGATGGGTGAAGTAGACATACTGATGGTGAGGTAGACATACTGATGGTAGAGTAGACATACTGATGGGTGAAGTAGACATACTGATGGGTGAAGTAGACATACTGATGGGTGAAGTAGACATACTGATGGTAGAGTAGACATACTGATGGTGAAGTAGACATACTGATGGGTGAAGTAGACATACTGATGGTAGAGTAGACATACTGATGGGTGAAGTAGACATACTGATGGTAGAGTAGACATACTGATGGTGAAGTAGACATACTGATGGGTGAAGTAGACATACTGATGGTAGAGTAGACATACTGATGGTGAAGTAGACATACTGATGGGTGAAGTAGACATACTGATGGTAGAGTAGACATACTGATGGTGAAGTAGACATACTGATGGGTGAAGTAGACATACTGATGGTAGAGTAGACATACTGATGGTGAAGTAGACATACTGATGGGTGAAGTAGACATACTGATGGTAGAGTAGACATACTGATGGGTGAAGTAGACATACTGATGGTGAGGTAGACATACTATAATTGTTATGACTGAAAGTACTATATTTAGCTATGTACAGTAACTACTGTGTAAAAATAAATATTTTTGTCCTCTGACGACAGGTCAATAATAACATGTCAAATGAAAGTCTAGTGGAGTTTCAGGCTGTGTTTGTTGCTATCGTAGTACAATTCTCACGCCAGGTGTTTACGGTAGCGACGCTGCACAGGCATAGTTTCCATCATTAGGGTTCAGCATGATGGCTTTTGATGAGCTTTTCATTTGATATCTCGTCTTGAGTAGCATTCAAACATGTATTGTTACTATTGTTTTTAGACAATGGCCAATAATGAGCTCCCTCGTCTGACTCACTGATTGGCTGTCTGATGTGCTAAAACGGGGTCAGTCTTGCGGCAGGTGCACTAAACAAGCGGCACCAAATCCTAAGAAGCGCAGCAGGAAGCGGTCAGGGGTTGCCGTGGCAACGCAATCCTTGTTTATTGCACGGCCTGGTAGGTTCTGTAGGTGTCTGAACAATGGCTCAGTATGTGTCGACAATCAAGTAGGTCCAGTTTAGTTCATGCTGAAATTAGCCACAGTATATATAACCGCAGTGTAGGCATAGGCTATATTCAGGCTCCACAGAGGCTGCACCTGCACAGTTTAGAATAGGCCAGAATGGAATGGAAAGGGTTCTATGAATGGAATTAGGAACGTTCATGCATGTGGACTAGAAAGCTACAGAAAGCTGTGGTTGCCTCTCAGATGCCACTCTATGGGAACTGGTCAAAAGTATTGCACTCTATAGGGAATAGAGTGTCATTTAAGATGCATTTAATGTTTTTTTTGCCATGCTATCTACTCCTTCCACGAGTCTGTTTCTAATGAGTTGCAATGGCAGCTCCACACCTCTCCCCACCCACACAGTGGCCTCTTTCTCCACACTCTGTGGCTGTTCCTAGTCAAAGCCTCTCTGGTGACCTTTACGACCTCTTTAGGAGTGATTAGTGTCTCATGCTCTCTGCTAGGTTGCTGCTACAGACCCTGATTTTACACTACTAGGCCTGGCTGCACCTTACAACTGTGCACTTACAGCTTGGATGTGTTCCAAATGGCACCCTATTCCCTATGTAGTGCACTACTTTTGACCAGTGTCCTGGGCTCTACTTTACACAACTACACTCCCTCTGTCTGGCTGCAGCCTATTTACTTAGAAGTGGGCCAAAAAGTATTACTGTGCCCTTACAGTGAGTGTAGGCGGAAACAGCATTTCATTAGCATTCTTTTCAGTTGCTGTTGAATACAAGTGCATTTCTGACATTCATAAACTTCTATTAAATTCCACTTAGCGTACCACATAGTCTAATGTTGGAGCCTAATGCTATAGTCTAATGTTGGAGCCTAATGCTATAGTCTAATGTTGGAGCCTAATGTTGGAGCCTAATGCTATAGTCTAATGTTGGAGCCTAATGCTATAGTCTAATGTTGGAGCCTAATGCTATAGTCTAATGTTGTAGTCTAATGTTGTAGCCTAATGTTGGAGCCTAATGCTATAGTCTAATGTTGGAGCTTAACGCTATAGTCTAATGTTGGAGCCTAATGCTATAGTCTAATGTTGGAGCCTAATGCTATAGTCTAATGTTGTAGCCTAATGTTGGAGCCTAATGCTATAGTCTAATGTTGGAGCCTAATGTTGTAGTCTAATGTTGTAGCCTAATGATGTAGCCTAATGCTATAGTCTAATGTTGGAGCCTAATGCTATAGTCTAATGTTGGAGCCTAATGCTATAGTCTAATGTTGGAGCCTAATGCTATAGTCTAATGTTGGAGCCTAATGCTATAGTCTAATGCTATAGTCTAATGATGTAGCCTAATGCTATAGTCTAATGTTGGAGCCTAATGCTGTAGTCTAATGTTGGAGCCTAATGTTGGAGCCTAATGCTGTAGCCTAATGCTGTAGCCTAATGTTGTAGTCTAATGTTGTAGCCTAATGTTATAGCCTAATGCTATAGTCTAATGCTATAGTCTAATGTTGGAGCCTAATGTTGTAGCCTAATGCTATAGTCTAATGTTGTAGTCTAATGCTATAGCCTAATGTTGTAGTCTAATGCTATAGTCTAATGTTGTAGCCCAATGTTGTAGCCTAATGCTGTAGTCTAATGCTATAGTCTAATGTTGTAGCCTAATGCTGTAGTCTAATGTTGTAGTCTAATGTTGAAGCCTAATGCTATAGTCTAATGTTGTAGCCTAATGCTGTAGTCTAATGCTGTAGTCTAATGTTGTAGTCTAATGTTGTAGCCTAATGCTATAGTCTAATGTTGTAGTCTAATGCTATAGTCTAATGTTGTAGTCTAATGCTATAGTCTAATGCTGTAGTCTAATGCTGTAGTCTAATGCTATAGTCTAATGCTGTAGTCTAATGCTATAGTCTAATGCTATAGTCTAATGCTATAGTCTAATGCTATAGTCTAATGCTATAGTCTAATGCTATAGTCTAATGCTATAGTCTAATGCTATAGTCTAATGCTATAGTCTAATGTTGTAGTCTAATGCTATAGTCTAATGCTGTAGTCTAATGCTATAGTCTAATGCTATAGTCTAATGCTATAGTCTAATGCTATAGTCTAATGCTATAGTCTAATGCTATAGTCTAATGCTATAGTCTAATGCTATAGTCTAATGCTATAGTCTAATGTTGTAATCTAATGTTGTAATCACTATCACAGGTTGCAATGATTTTGTTTATTGCTCTTCTCCCAACGTTATAATATGTCATGTATTCTGAAGTTCTCTTTTAAGACATAGGGATGGAGAATACACTCACCAATTGAATTGAAAGGGCTAATTCCTGAGATTTGAATTGATTGTAACATGCTGTGTTATTGAACTAACCCGATTGGCCTTTTGAGGGGGGGAGATCTTTTATTAATGGACTTAGATTTGAGTCATTTAGCAGACGCTCTTACCCAGAGCGACTTACATACATTTTCATACTGGTATCCCCGTGGGAATCCAATCCACAACCCTGACTTTGCAAGTGCCCTGCTCTACCAACTGAGCCACACGACATTTGTCCCAAATGGCACCCTATTCCCTATACAGTGCACTACTTTAGTAGTATTCTATTATATAGGGATTAGGGTGACATTTGGGACATGGTTATACACAATGTCCTCAGTTTCATCTGCTTGTAGGTATAGGCTATGCCTTGCAGTGCACCTTGTGGTTCAGCCAAGCTACTGTAGTATAGGCCTAATAAGCACACAGAATTAGGCCTAATGTTTTCAGTCCACTAGACAGACAACGCGTTTCAGTGCTAGTTGGCTATAGGAGAGAGCTGAGTCATATTCATTGGTGCACACAGTTTCAAAACATAGCAAAACATTTTGCAACGGAGTTCAGCTTAAATCCTTCCCTGTTTAAGTCTGTTTTTTTCTCTCCATTTGGTGCCTAAAGAAAATGTGTGTGTGTGTGTGTGTGTGTGTGTGTGTGTGTGTGTGTGTGTGTGTGTGTGTGTGTGTGTGTGTGTGTGTGTGTGTGTGTGTGTGTGTGTGTGTGTGTGTGTGTGTGTGTGTGTGTGTGTGTGTGTGTGTGTGACCCAGCATGGGTGTCTGTTAGACAGTGGAGTAGCGTTGTCCTCGGGGAGAAGTGGAGCTTGTCATGTGACTAGCTGCTTTCTCTATGATTTGAGCAATAGGATTGTGTGTGTGTGTGTGTGAGAGAGAGAGAGAGAGAGAGAGAGAGAGAGAGAGAGAGAGAGAGAGAGAGAGAGAGAGAGAGAGAGAGAGAGAGAGAGAGAGAGAGACAGAGAGAGAGAGAGACAGAGAGAGAGAGAGAGAAAGAGAAAGAGAGAGAGAGAGCAAGAGAGAGAGAGAGAGAGAGAGACAGAGAGAGAGAGACAGAGAGAGAGACAGAGAGAGAGACAGAGAGAGAGACAGAGAGAGAGACAGAGAGAGAGAGAGACAGAGAGAGAGACAGAGAGAGAGAGAGAGAGAGAGAGAGAGAGAGAGAGAGAGAGAGAGAGAGAGAGAGAGAGAGAGAGAGAGACAGAGAGAGAGAGAGAGAGAGAGAGAGAGAGAGAGAGAGAGAGAGAGAGAGAGAGAGAGAGAGAGACAGAGAGAGAGAGAGACAGAGAGAGAGAGAGAGAGAGAGAGAGAGAGAGAGAGAGAGAGAGAGAGAGAGAGAGAGAGAGAGAGAGAGAGAGAGAGAGAGAGAGAGAGAGAGAGAGAGAGAGAGAGAGAGAGAGAGAGAGAGAGAGAGAGAGAGAGAGAGAGAGCAGAGAGAGAGAGAGTGTTTGAAAGGGATGATACAGTGTGTGTGTGTTCAGTGATGCAGTTAGTCCCCTGAGGTGAGTCAGCTACTGGGGAATGTAAACAGGGGACCGCTATAAAACTGCTGTGAGAGAGAGAATGTCAGCGAGTTAGAGAGTAAAGTGAACACGAAGAGGTAGGGTGGTATGTAAAGGCCTGGTCACTCTCAGGGTGGTATGTAAAGGCCTGGTCACTCTCAGGGTGGTATGTAAAGGCCTGGTCACTCTCGGGGTGGTATGTAAAGGCCTGGTCACTCTCAGGGTGGTATGTAAAGGCCTGGTCACTCTCAGGGTGGTATGTAAAGGCCTGGTCACTCTCAGGGTGGTATGTAAAGGCCTGGTCACTCTCAGGGTGGTATATAATGCCTAGTCACTCTCAGGGTGGTATGTAAGGCCTAGACACTCTCAGGGTGGTATGTAAAGGCCTAGACACTCTCAGGGTGGTGTGTAAGGCCTAGACACTCTCAGGGTGGTATGTAAGGGGTGGTAGACACTCTCAGGGTGGTGTGTAAGGCAGGGTGGTATGTAAAGGCCTAGACACTCTCAGGGTGGTGTGTAAGGCCTAGACACTCTCAGGGTGGTGTGTAAGGCCTAGACACTCTCAGGGTGGTATGTAAGGCCTAGACACTCTCAGGGTGGTGTGTAAGGCCTAGACACTCTCAGGGTGGTGTGTAAGGCCTAGACACTCTCAGGGTGGTGTGTAAGGCCTAGACACTCTCAGGGTGGTATGTAAGGCCTAGACACTCTCAGGGTGGTGTGTAAGGCCTAGACACTCTCAGGGTGGTGTGTAAGGCCTAGACACTCTCAGGGTGGTGTGTAAGGCCTAGACACTCTCAGGGTGGTGGTGTGGTAGGTTTAAGAGCTCTGCTGCCCTGTATGTACCTCGCTCTGTTCCATCTGTTCCCCAACACATAACAGGCTTTTACAGGCACAATAGACTTTGAGGGCAGCTGCTACTCTAGAGACAGAGGCAGGGAGAGTTGGTGTGGGTTGGATCAGCTGTACTACTGCTTCACTGTGAGGTAGTGAAGGCTTGAAACTATTTCTACCTCGGTAGGTCCCTCAGCTCAGAGGATAGAAAGGGAGGCCCCAACCGGATTGAACCAGTTTCAATCCCACCTGCTGCTGCTGCATTGTGGGAACAGGTGACTGACTGGAGCCTGCCTGTGCATCCAGAGTGTTATTCTTGTTATGAGTGTTATGACGTGGGGAGACCTGGTGGTGTGGTGGAGAGAGATAGCAGAGAGGGCGCACGGGTAAGAGAGAGAGAATGTATATATATATATAATATGACATTTGTAATGTCTTTACTGTTTTGAAACTTCTGTATGTGTAATGTTTACTGTTAATTTAGGTTGTTTTTCACTTTATATATTCACTTTGTATGTTGTCTACCTCACTTGCTTTGGCAATGTTAACACATGTTTCCCATGCCAATAAAGCCCTTGAATTGAATTGAATTGAATGAAAGTGAGATATAACAAGAGAGAATGAAAGAGGAATAGAAAAGGTGAGGGGGTTCCTTCCCCTATAAATGGGCCCCACAACCTCTCTCTCTCTCTCTCTCTCTCTCTCTCTCTCTCTCTCTCTCTCTCTCTCTCTGTCTCTCTCTCTCTCTCTCTCTCTCTCTCTCTCTCTCTCTCTCTCTCTCTCTCTCTCTCTCTCTCTCTCTCTCTCTCTCTCTCTCTCTCTCTCTCTCTCTCTCTCTCTCTCTCTCTCTCTCTCTCTCTCTCTCTCTCTCTCTCTCTCTCTCTTTCTCTCTCTGTCTCTCTCTCTCTCTCTCTTTCTCTCTCTCTCTCTCTCTCTCTCTCTCTCTCTCTCTCTCTCTCTCTCTCTCTCTCTCTCTCTCTTTCTCTCTCTCTCTCTCTCTCTCTCTCTCTCTCTCTCTCTCTCTCTCTCTCTCTGTCTCTCTCTCTCTCTCTCTCTCTCTCTCTCTCTCTCTCTCTCTCTGTCTCTCTCTCTCTCTCTCTCTCTCTCTCTCTCTCTCTCTCTCTCTCTCTCTCTCTCTCTCTCTCTCTCTCTCTCTCTCTCTCTCTCTGTCTCTCTCACTCTCTCCGTCTCTCTCTTTCTCACCTATCTAATCTAACCTAACCTCAATATCTGAGATATTTTGGTCCTGGTTTGGTTACATGTTGCTAATGAGAGTAGGTGAGGGGTCTGTATTGCAGCAGACACACCCAGACAGTAATCTCACTCAGAGAGACAGACTGCCTTCACTTTAAGACATATGGGTCTGATACTAATCTGTAATCTATAATAAATAATGTACTTTTTACTCCATACATTTTCCCTGACACCCAAAGTACTCCTTACATTGCTTCACAGGACAGGAAAATGGTCAAGATCACGCACTTACAGTATCAAAAAGAACATCCCCGGCCATCCATACTGCCCCTAATCTGGCAGACTCACTAAACACAAATATTTCATTTGTAAATGATGTCTGAGTGTTGGGGTGTGCCCCTAGCTATCTGTAAAAAAAAATAATAATAATAAATGTAATCTGGTTTGCTTAATATAAACCATTTGAAATGATTTATACTTTTACTTTTGATACTGAAGTATATTTTTGCTCAAGTAATATTTTACTGGGTGACTTAAACTTTTATTTGAGTAATTTTCTATTAAGGTATCTTTACTTTTAGACAAGTATGAAAACGGAGTACTTTTTCCACCACTGCCTGTTCGCAAGGTTAACAGAAACAACGTTTTGATTTGTACGTAGATGCATCAGTCATAAGACTGTGTAGAAAGCTTTGAGTCTAGCAATACAGGGGAGAGATGTGAGTCTATTGTGTCCTGAGCCAGACAGAACTGCTGACACTGGCTCTCCACAGTGGTTCTCAAATGGCCCATAGTCCAGGGAGTTGTTCCTGTTCAGGTCATGTGATCAGGAAAGACTGGCCCTAGTGACTGACTGTAGGTCTGATTGCAGCAGTGTCCCTAGTGACTGACTGTAGGTCTGATTAGAGCAGTGTCCCTAGTGACTGACTGTAGGTCTGATTAGAGCAGTGTCCCTAGTGACTGACTGTACTGTAGGTCTGATTGCAGCAGTGTCCCTAGTGACTGTAGGTCTGATTAGAGCAGTGTCCCTAGTGACTGACTGTAGGTCTGATTAGAGCAGTGTCCCTAGTGACTGACTGTACTGTAGGTCTGATTAGAGCAGTGTCCCTAGTGACTGACTGTACTGTAGGTCTGATTGCAGCAGTGTCCCTAGTGACTGTAGGTCTGATTGCAGCAGTGTCCCTAGTGACTGTAGGTCTGATTAGAGCAGTGTCCCTAGTGACTGACTGTAGGTCTGATTGCAGCAGTGTCCCAAGTGACTGACTGTACTGTAGGTCTGATTGCAGCAGTGTCCCTAGTGACTGTAGGTCTGATTAGAGCAGTGTCCCTAGTGACTGACTGTAGGTCTGATTGCAGCAGTGTCCCTAGTGACTGACTGTAGGTCTGATTAGAGCAGTGTCCCTAGTGACTGACTGTACTGTAGGTCTGATTGCAGCAGTGTCCCTAGTGACTGTAGGTCTGATTAGAGCAGTGTCCCTAGTGACTGACTGTAGGTCTGATTGCAGCAGTGTCCCAAGTGACTGACTGTACCGTAGGTCCGATTAGACCAGTGGAAGTGGTAGAGTTGTAGTCACACTACTTTGAAAGCTCCTCTGAGGTGAGGCCTGTCTCTTTCCCCTCTGCTTGCATTCCAAATGACACCCTATTCTCTACATAGTTTTGACAAGGCCCCATAGGGAATAGTGTGCCATTTCAGTTAGATTCTGCTAGTGGCTGTTCGATTCTGCCAGTGGCTGTTCCCTTCAGCCCCCTCCTCTCCGCCCCCCAGCTGCCAGGGTTAATGCCGCTGGGCACCAGGTGTGAACTCAGGCAGTAGTATCAGCCAGCCAGGCGGAACGCTTCAAACCTTCCTGCTCTACCCCCCAAGCCCCTGGGAGAAACCCTCCTGCTCTACCCCCAGGCCCCTGGGAGAAACCCTCCTGCTCTACCCCCCAAACCCCTGGGAGAAACCCTCCTGCTCTACCCCCCAAGCCCCTGGGAGAAACCCTCCTGCTCTACCCCCCAAGCCCCTGGGAGAAACCCCTCCAACCTCCCACTCCTGTCCTGTTGCCCCTGTTCTGAACACACACACACACACACACACACACACACACACACACACACACACACACACACACACACACACACACACACACACACACACACACACACACACACACACACACACACACACACACACACACACACACACACACACCTTACTGCTGAACACACAAACACCTTACTGCTGATATAGGAACTCAACAGCTTCCTGTATAGGACTACTTGAAAACGTTGTCAGAATCACAACTTTAGATTTGTGTGTATCAGGTAGTTGTTGGGGAATTGTTAGATTACTTGTTAGATATTACTGCACTGTCGGAACTAGAAGCACAAGTATTTCACTACACTTGCATTAACGTCTGCTAACCATGTGTATGTGACCAATAAAATGTGATTTGATCAGTCTTTCTACACTAGGGTGAAATAAAGAACCCCATGTTTTTACCTGCTCAGTCTGATGAATGAGAGAAAGGTATGTGTATATATATATGTATATGTGTATGTATATGTATATGTATATGTATATGTATATGTGTGTGTGTGTGTGTGTGTGTGTGTGTGTGTGTGTGTGTGTGTGTGTGTGTGTGTGTGTGTGTGTGTGTGTGTGTGTGTGTGTGTGTGTGTGTGTGTGTGTGTGTGTGTGTGTGTGTCTCAGTGGCCTGCCCACTACAGGAGAGAGGAAAGAGAGAGATGGTGTGGAGAGGGAGAAGAGAGAGAGAGTGGAGAGAGGGGCAATAGGAGGGCAGAGGTGAGGTGGGATGTGCTGCAGTGCTGCTCTCCTTTTCTCTGTCAGTGTTGAAGGTCAGACGTTGACGATGTGGCGCGTTGAGCTGCTCTGACAGACAGTTTAGTGACACGGCCCAGAGAGAGAGAGACAGAGAGAAGAGAGAGAGAGGGAGACAGAGAGAAGAGAGAGAGAGGAGAGACAGAGAGAAGAGAGAGAGAGAGAGAGACAGAGAGAAGAGAGAGAGGGAGACAGAGAGAGAAGAGAGAGAGAGACAGAGAGAGGAGAGAGAGAACAAAGAGAAAAGAGAGAGAGAGAGAACAGAGAAGAGAGAGAGAGAACAGAGAGAAGAGAGAGAGAACAGAGAGAGGAGAGAGAGAGAGAGAGAGAGATAGAGAGAACAAAGAGAGAAGTGAGAAAAAAAGAGAGTTAAGAGAGAGAGGCCTAATATAGCATATCTATAAAAGAATAGCCACCAACGGATGAATTCAGCAATTTGTCACGCCTCAGATTATGTTGAATCTTCAGTCAATTGTTGGCATTCCCTCCATCGTTTTTTTCCCCACTTGGTGATGAATGACAAAGTACATTGACACTGACAAACAATGCAAAGGATGGGTCCCTTTACCAGCTGCATTTACAATCACATAAATACCCTGAAGTAGCCTGCTACATACTGCAACAAATAACCCACATACAAGTCTGTATGAGTAAAACCATGGGAACAGAGAGAGAGAGGTGATGTGTGGTCATTGATAACGTCCTGCTGAGTTGGGGAACAAAAAGATGAAGTAGATCTAAGACTAATAACAGTTTTTGATTTGATTCAATTAAGTTGGATCCAAGCAATTGTTTTGTTGCTGGACTTAATATATTAGTGTTTTGTGAAACACCAAAAGTGACTCATATTATACAATAGAATACCTCATGTTGGAAATACCCCAAAACGTGATGCAAATAGTTACCTCATTTAAAGAAATGTATATTTTAGACTGTGCAGAGAAACAGCCAGCGCTGGCGCGTATGGGCCCTGGTCCTATTTTATGATTCCAGAGCAGGAACCATTGGTTATCACAAACACAAAGTAGTCTGGGTAGGATTTATATGTTTCAGTGTTCGAGCAAAAAAAAAACGTTTATATTGGAAAAACACCCCGCGCCTTGAAAATACGCCTTGGGAGAACATAAATCCAACTATCAGACTTCAAAAATATGCCCTCGCCAGATGCGAGACACTTTATAGAACAACAACATTCTATTAATGAATAGCGTTTACGTCAGGTTGGAAAAAGTTCCTCCAACGTGTTGAGGAGGTGATTAAAACAACAAGTAACTCCAAAGAGAAGCCATGTGAATATATACAACTAAACCGTGTTTCAATTAAGAACTAGATTACCCTATAGGGCAAATGTAGACTGTTAAACAACAACACTGTCCATATCAGATTTTAATCGTTTGTTAGTTAGCCCCAGGCTATGTCTGATGTCCTTTGTGGTAAAAATTGATATAATGTATCCAAGTGAGCAGACACCTAAGGAAATTTGATTCATGAACAGTCCACAACTGGTGGCCATAATCTCCCTTCGTGCCCGCTCCCATACCCTATAAATCTGTATTTCTTTGTGACTGACTTGAATACAGGAGGGCCAGAGAAGCCACATCCCTGATTGGCTGATGAGTGTCTGTTTTTTGTTGTTGTTTATCTTTATGAGTGAGGTCCCATCAACACCTTTATGAGTGAGGGCCCATCAACACCTTTATGAGTGAGGGCCCATCAACACCTTTATGAGTGAGGTCCCATCAACACCTTTATGAGTGAGGTCCCATCAACACCTTTATGAGTGAGGTCCCATCAACACCTTTATGAGTGAGGGCCCATCAACACCTTTATGAGTGAGGTCCCATCAACACCTTTTTGAGTGAGGGCCCATCAACACCTTTTTGAGTGAGGGCCCATCAACACCTTTATGAGTGAGGACCCATCAACACCTTTATGAATGAGGGCCCATCAACACCTTTTTGAGTGAGGGCCCATCAACACCTTTATGAGTGAGGGCCCATCAACACCTTTATGAGTGAGGGCCCATCAACACCTTTATGAGTGAGGGCCCATCAACACCTTTATGAGTGAGGGCCCATCAACACCTTTTATGAGTGAGGGCCCATCAACACCTTTATGAGTGAGGTCCCATCAACACCTTTATGAGTGAGGGCCCATCAACACCTTTATGAGTGAGGTCCCATCAACACCTTTATGAGTGAGGGCCCATCAACACCTTTATGAGTGAGGTCCCATCAACACCTTTATGAGTGAGGGCCCATCAACACCTTTTATGAGTGAGGGCCCATCAACACCTTTATGAGTGAGGTCCCATCAACACCTTTTTGTCAGTCTGGCGTCTAACAGTAACACTGACTCACAGTTTTACTAAGAAGGCTCAGAGGTGAAATTTTGTACAAAGTTCAATTTGACACTCTTCATGAGATGAGCTTTTCCTCTGTTTACTGTCTTTCAGAGGGAATGTCTGAGTCTAATTCAATAGGGCTTATAGTATCTGGACTGTTTGCTAGACTACAGCACGGGGCAGGTGGCCTTTACCGTGTGGATCACATGGGACTCTACCTGGCAACTGTGTGTGTGTGTGTGTGTGTGTGTGTGTGTGTGTGTGTGCGTGCGTGCGTGCGTGCGTGCGTGCGTGCGTGCGTGCGTGCGTGCGTGCGTGCGTGCGTGCGTGCGTGCGTGCGTGCGTGCGTGCGTGAGTACAATCCAACATTGTATTGTAATAATACCTTAAGGCTACATATTGCTCAGTAATACACTTTGCAATGAACTCCTTCAATATTGTTTCAGCCTACCTTCTGGAGTGTTTCAGCCTACCTTCTGGAGTATTTCAGCCTACCTTCTGGAGTATTTCAGCCTACCTTCTGGAGTGTTTCAGCCTACCTTCTGGAGTGTTTCAGCCTCCCTTCTGGAGTGTTTCAGCCTCCCTTCTGGAGTGTTTCAGCCTACCTTCTGGAGTGTTTCAGCCTCCCTTCTGGAGTGTTTCAGCCTCCCTTCTGGAGTGTTTCAGCCTCCTTCTGGAGTGTTTCAGCCGACCTTCTGGAGTGTTTCAGCCTCCCTTCTGGAGTGTTTCAGCCTCCCTTCTGGAGTGTTTCAGCCGACCTTCTGGAGTGTTTCAGCCTCTCTTCTGGAGTGTTTCAGCCTCCCTTCTGGAGTGTTTCAGCCTACCTTCTGGAGTGTTTCCGCCTCCCTTCTGGAGTGTTTCAGCCTGGAGTGTTTCCCTCCCTCTGGAGTGTTTCAGCCTCCTTCTGGAGTGTTTCAGCCTCCCTTCTGGAGTGTTTCAGCCTCCCTTCTGGAGTGTTTCAGCCTCCCTTCTGGAGTGTTTCAGCCTCCCTTCTGGAGTGTTTCAGCCTCCCTTCTGGAGTGTTTCAGCCTCCCTTCTGGAGTGTTTCAGCCTACCTTCTGGAGTGTTTCAGCCGACCTTCTGGAGTGTTTCAGCCTCCCTTCTGGAGTGTCAGGTTGATAAAATAGTGATTCTCCATCCAGACAACACTGTGACATTTACCTGCCAGAAGGAGTTACTGTACCACTGTCCTGGAGAAAAGGCAACACGTCTTCACAATCACACACAGCCCATCAGAGACAGAGAGAGGCAAAGGGACCTAACACACACTAACAGCTCTTGGGCCAGTTTTGGGCCAGTCTTGGGCCAGTCTCTAATGCAGGGCTATTATTAACAGTCCTTCAACATTCAGCCTCCTCCTCAGTGATTACACTACACGACCACCACCACCACCTGGTTGTGTGTTCAGTCTTTAACCTTAGAGTGTTTTCTGTGGTTCTAACCCAGTATGACGGAGCAGAACAGTCCAGTCCCACAATACACTGTGATGTGACGGAGAAGACCAGTCCCACAATATACTGTGATGTGACGGAGCAGACCAGTCCCACAATACACTGTGATGTGACGGAGCAGAACAGTCCCACAATACACTGTGATGTGACGGAGCAGAACAGTCCCACAATACACTGTGATGTGACGGAGCAGACCAGTCCCACAATACACTGTGATGTGACGGAGCAGAACAGTCCCACAATACACTGTGATGTGACGGAGCAGAACAGTCAGGTCCCACAATACACTGTGATGTGACGGAGCAGAACAGTCCCACAATACACTGTGATGTGACGGAGCAGAACAGTCAGGTCTCACAATACACTGTGATGTGACGGAGCAGACCAGTCCCACAATACACTGTGATGTGACGGAGCAGAACAGTCAGGTCCCACAATACACTGTGATGTGACGGAGCAGAACAGTCAGGTCTCACAATACACTGTGATGTGACGGAGCAGACCAGTCAGGTCTCACAATACACTGTGATGTGACGGAGCAGAACAGTCAGGTCTCACAATACACCGTGATGTGACGGAGCAGACCAGTCCCACAATACACTGTGATGTGACGGAGCAGAACAGTCCCACAATACACTGTGATGTGACGGAGCAGAACAGTCCCCACAATACACTGTGATGTGACGGAGCAGAACAGTCAGGTCCCACAATACACTGTGATGTGACGGAGCAGAACAGTCCCACAATACACTGTGATGTGACGGAGCAGAACAGTCCCACAATACACTGTGATGTGACGGAGCAGACCAGTCCCACAATACACTGTGATGTGACGGAGCAGAACAGTCAGGTCTCACAATACACTGTGATGTGACGGAGCAGACCAGTCCCACAATACACTGTGATGTGACGGAGCAGAACAGTCAGGTCCCACAATACACTGTGATGTGACGGAGCAGAACAGTCAGGTCTCACAATACACTGTGATGTGACGGAGCAGAACCAGTCCCACAGTACACTGTGATGTGACAGAACAGTCAGGTCCCACAATACACTGTGATGTGACGGAGCAGAACAGTCCTCACAATACACTGTGATGTGACGGAGCAGAACAGTCCCACAATACACTGTGATGTGACAGAACAGTCCAGTCCCACAATACACTGTGATGTGACGGAGCAGACCAGTCCCACAATACACTGTGATGTGACGGAGCAGACCAGTCCCACAATACACTGTGATGTGACGGAGCAGAACAGTCCCACAATACACTGTGATGTGACGGAGCAGAACAGTCAGGTCCCACAATACACTGTGATGTGACGGAGCAGAACAGTCAGGTCCCACAATACACTGTGATGTGACGGAGCAGAACAGTCCCACAATACACTGTGATGTGACGGAGCAGACCAGTCCCACAATACACTGTGATGTGACGGAGCAGACCAGTCCCACAATACACTGTGATGTGACAGAGCAGAACAGTCCAGTCCCACAATACACTGTGATGTGACGGAGCAGACCAGTCCCACAATACACTGTGATGTGACGGAGCAGACCAGTCCCACAATACACTGTGATGTGACGGAGCAGACCAGTCCCACAATACACTGTGATGTGACGGAGCAGACCAGTCCCACAATACACTGTGATGTGACGGAGCAGACCAGTCCCACAATACACTGTGATGTGACGGAGCAGACCAGTCCCACAATACACTGTGATGTGACGGAGCAGAACAGTCAGGTCCTAAGAGCTGTCTGTCATTCAGTCAGAGCCCTTTATTCAGATGAGGTAAGTCATCCAGGAGAGATGGCACTATATTCCCTAAATAGTGCACTACTTTTGACCAGAGCCCAATGGGACTAGTAGTGCACTAAATATGGAATACGGTTCTATGTTAGACCATGTTCAGTTCTTGCTATCAGTCGAGCCATGTTCATCTCCTGCTATCAGTCGAGCCATGTTCAGTTCCTGCTATCAGTCGAGCCATGTTCATCTCCTGCTATCAGTCGAGCCATGTTCATCTCCTGCTATCAGTCGAGCCATGTTCAGTTCCTGCTATCAGTCGAGCCATGTTCATCTCCTGCTATCAGTCGAGCCATGTTCATCTCCTGCTATCAGTCGAGCCATGTTCAGTTCCTGCTATCAGTCGGGCCATGTTCAGTTCCTGCTATCAGTCGAGCCATGTTCAGTTCCTGCTATCAGTCGAGCCATGTTCATCTCCTGCTATCAGTCGAGCCATGTTCATCTCCTGCTATCAGTCGAGCCATGTTCATCTCCTGCTATCAGTCGAGCCATGTTCAGTTCCTGCTATCAGTCGAGCGTGACAACAGCCGCTTAAAAAACCCACCGGCTCGCTGTCCAGATCTTCCTGTTTAGAGTTACACCCATCTTCCTGTTTAGAGTTACACCTTCCCTCCCATCTTCCTGTTTAGAGTTACACCTTCCCTCCTGCCTTCCTGTTTAGAGTTACACCTTCCCTCCTGCCTTCCTGTTTAGAGTTACACCTTCCCTCCTGCCTTCCTGTTTAGAGTTACACCTTCCCTCCTGTCTTCCTGTTTAGAGTTACACCTTCCTTCCCGTCTTCCTGTTTATAGTTACACCTTCCCTCCTGTCTTCCTGTTTAGAGTTACACCTTCCCTCCTGCCTTCCTGTTTAGAGTTACACCTTCCTTCCCGTCTTCCTGTTTATAGTTACACCTTCCCTCCTGTCTTCCTGTTTAGAGTTACACCTTCCCTCCCGCCTTCCTGTTTAGAGTTACACCTTCCCTCCTGCCTTCCTGTTTAGAGTTACACCTTCCCTCCTGTCTTCCTGTTTAGAGTTACACCTTCCTTCCCGTCTTCCTGTTTATAGTTACACCTTCCCTCCTGTCTTCCTGTTTATAGTTACACCTTCCCTCCCATCTTCCTGTTTAGAGTTACACCTTTTCTCCCATCTTCCTGTTTAGAGTTACACCTTTTCTCCCATCTTCCTGTTTAGAGTTACACCTTTTCTCCCATTTTCCTGTTTAGAGTTACACTTCCCTCCTGCCTTCCTGTTTAGAGTTACACTTCCCTCCTGCCTTCCTGTTTAGAGTTACAAATTCCTTCCTGCCTTCCTGTTTAGAGTTACACCTTCCCTCCTGCCTTCCTGTTTAGAGTTACACCTTCCCACATTTTCCTGTTTAGAGTTACACCTTCACTCCTGTCTTCCTGTTTAGAGTTCACCTTCCCACATCTTCCTGTTTAGAGTTACACTTCCTTCCTGCCTTCCTGTTTAGAGTTACACCTTCCCTCCTGCCTTCCTGTTTAGAGTTACACCTTCCCTCCTGCCTTCCTGTTTAGAGTTACACCTTCCCTCCTGCCTTCCTGTTTAGAGTTACACCTTCCCTCCTGCCTTCCTGTTTAGAGTTACACCTTCCCTCCTGCCTTCCTGTTTAGAGTTACACCTTCCCTCCTGCCTTCCTGTTTAGAGTTACACTTCCCTCCTGCCTTCCTGTTTAGAGTTACACCTTCCCTCCTGCCTTCCTGTTTAGAGTTACACCTTCCCACCACTTCCTGTTTAGAGTTACACCTTCACTCCTGTCTTCCTGTTTAGAGTTACACTTCCCTCCTGCCTTCCTGTTTAGAGTTACACCTTCCCTCCTGCCTTCCTGTTTAGAGTTACAAATTCCTTCCTGCCTTCCCGTTTAGAGTTACACCTTCCCTCCTGCCTTCCTGTTTAGAGTTACACCTTCCCACATCTTCCTGTTTAGAGTTACACCTTCACTCCTGTCTTCCTGTTTAGAGTTACACCTTCCCTCCTGCCTTCCTGTTTAGAGTTACACTTCCCTCCTGCCTTCCTGTTTAGAGTTACAAATTCCTTCCTGCCTTCCTGTTTAGAGTTACACCTTCCTTCCTGTTTAGAGGTACACCTTCCCTCCCATCTTCCTGTTTAGAGTTACACCTTCCCTCCTGCCTTCCTGTTTAGAGTTACACCTTCCCTCCCATCTTCCTGTTTATAGTTACAAATTCCTTCCTGCCTTCCTGTTTATAGTTACAAATTCCTTCCTGCCTTCCTGTTTAGAGTACACCTCAAAACAAGTAGCCAACACAGCGGCACGCTTACAGCTATCGTGTTAAAGAGGAGGGGGTATCCGATTACCCAGTTATATCAGTGTGTGTGTGTGTGACCACTATGAGGGGCCTGGTCCACCGCCTGCCGACCTGCCCGCCAAGTCCCTCAGTGTGCACATATACGCATGGACGCACACACACACACACACACACACACTAGATAAGAAGCACAGTATTAATCTGCCGTGACAGGCCACAACCACCCTCACTGTGTTGTCCATACCCCCTCTCACCTGGATTAAAGGGATTTATAATCTATGATTAATTCATTATTCTGCATCATGCTGTTTGCTCTGTTTATACAAGGTCTATATGTAGGCTTCCTGTGTCACAGTAATACTGATGTAGACTTCCTGTGTCTATATGCCAGGCTCACACTAATACTGTAGACTTCCTGTGTCTATATGCCAGGCTCACACGAATACTATAGACTTCCTGTGTCTATATGCCAGGCTCACACTAATACTGTAGACTTCCTGTGTCTATATGCCAGGCTCACAGTAATACTCATGTAGACTTCCTGTGTCTATATGCCAGGCTCACAGTAATACTCATGTAGACTTCCTGTGTCTATATGCCAGGCTCACACTAATACTGTAGACTTCCTGTGTCTATATGCCAGGCTCACACTAATACTGTAGACTTCCTGTGTCTATATGCCAGGCTCACAGTAATACTGATGTAGACTCCCTGTGTCTATATGCCAGGCTCACAGTAATACTGATGTAGACTTCCTGTGTCTATATGCCAGGCTCACAGTAATACTGTAATATAATAATAATATATGCCATTTAGCAGACGCTTTTATCCAAAGCGACTTACAGTCATGTGTGCATAGATTCTACGTATGGGTGGTCCCGGGAATCGAACCCACTACCCTGGCGTTACAAGCGCCATGCTCTACCAACTGAGCTACAGAAGGACCACACTATACTGTAGACTTCCTGTGTCTATATGCCAGGCTCACAGTAATACTGATGTAGACTTCCTGTGTCTATATGCCAGGCTCACAGTAATACTGATGTAGACTTCCTGTGTCTATGTGCCAGGCTCACAGTAATACTGATGTACACTTCCTGTGTCTATGTGCCAGGTAATACTTTTGCAAAAATGTATAATTCTTTTTTATGTTTTTATTTTTCATTATGGGGTATTGTGTTTAGATCGATGAGGAAAAAATAAACCTAGGAGGCTCATGGTTCTCTCCCCGTTCCATAGACTTACACAGTAAATATGACAACTTCTGGAGGACGTCCTCCAACCTATCAGAGCTCTTGCAGCATGAACTGACATGTTGTCCACCCAATCAAAGGATCAGAGAATTAATCTAGTGCTTAAAGCATAAGCTACAGCTAAATAGCACTGCAGTGCACAAAATGTAGTGAGTAGTTGAACGAAAGAGAAAGACATTAGTTGAACAGTTCTGAACAATTACATTTCTTCAAAAATTAAGGAGAAGCAAGAGAGGTGGAGAGAGAGCTAGCTATATATATACAGTGGGGCAAACAAGTATTTATGAAACCAAAATATAACATTTTGGTAAAAACTCAACTCGTCGTGTTTGGAGGACAAAGAATGCTGAGTTGCATCCAAAGAACACCATATCTACTGTGAAGCACGGGGTTGGAAACATCATGCTTTGGGGCTGTTTTTCTGCAAAGGGACCAGGACGACTGATCCGTGTAAAGGAAAGAATGAATGGGGCCATGTATCGTGAGATTTTGAGTGAAAACCTCCTTCCATCAGCAAGGGCATTGAAGATGAAACGTGGCTGGGTCTTTCAGCATGACAATGATCCCAAACACACCGCCCGGGCAGCGAAGGAGTGGCTTCGTAAGAAGCATTTCAAAGTCCTCGAGTGGCCTAGCCAGTCTCCAGATCTCAACCCCATACAAAATCTTTGGAGGGAGTTGAAAGTCCGTGTTGCCCAGCAACAGCCCCAAAACATCACTGCTCTAGAGGAGATCTGCATGGAGGAATGGGCCAAAATACCAGCAACAGTGTGTGAAAACCTTGTGAAGACTTACAGAAAACGTTTGACCTCTGTCATTGCTAACAAAGGGTATATAACAAAGTATTGAGATAAACTTTTGTTATTGACCAAATGCTTATTTTCCACCATCATTTGCAAATAAATTCATAAAAAATCCTACAATGTGATTTTCAGGATTTTTTCCCTCATTTTGTCTGTCATAGTTGAAGTGTGCCTATGATGAAAATTACAGGCCTCTCTAATCTTTTTAAGTGGGAGAACTTGCACAATTGGTGGCTGACTAAATACTTTTTTGCCCCACTGTATATATATATATATTTTCACTATATAGAAATCAGTCCTCCATTTCCTTCTTACAAAAATTCTACTAGTTTCCCTAATTTCAGTTTGTGACAAAACAAGCAAGTATAGTGTAGAGAATCATTGTACCATCTAAACCGCTGGGAAATATATGTTCCATAACCAAAACATGTGTATTTTCAGCTGTTTGAAGCTGATGTACAAAACCCAAAGTAGGACGCAGAAACTAAACATAAGAACGGGGCGAATAGAAATAGCACACATAGAACATATCTACCGCTTCTTAGACCTGCTTACAATGATAATGACAGATCTATAACACTTATTTCTGTGTGAATTTGGTTGGTTCACCTAAAAAGTTTGCAGCTAGTTTAGCCTACTCAAACACCCAGCTATGTTATCTAGCTGGCTAAGGCTATCAAACAGAGAGGGATGCTATGTTATCTAGCTGACTAAGGCTATCAAACAGAGAGAGATGCTATGTTAGCTAGCTGACTAAGGCTATCCAACAGAGAGGGATGCTATGTTATCTAGCTGGCTAAGGCTATCTAACAGAGAGTGTTGCTATGTTAGCTAGCTGACTAAGGCTATCCAACAGAGAGGGATGCTATGTTATCTAGCTGGCTAAGGCTATCTAACAGAGAGGGATGCTATGTTATCTAGCTGGCTAAGGCTATCCAACAGAGAGGGATGCTATGTTATCTAGCTGGCTAAGGCTATCCAACAGAGAGGGATGCTATGTTAGCTAGCTGGCTAAGGCTAGAGAGGGATACTATGTTATCTAGCTGACTAAGGCTATCTAACAGAGAGAGATGCTATGTTATCTAGCTGACTAAGGCTATCTAACAGAGAGAGATGCTATGTTAGCTAGCTGGCTAAGGCTAGAGAGGGATACTATGTTATCTAGCTGACTAAGGCTATCTAACAGAGAGAGATGCTATGTTAGCTAGCTGGCTAAGGCTAGAGAGGGATACTATGTTATCTAGCTGACTAAGGCTATCCAACAGAGAGGGATGCTATGTTAGCTAGCTGACTAAGGCTATCCAACAGAGAGGGATGCTATGTTATCTAGCTGGCTAAGGCTATCTAACAGAGAGGGATGCTATGTTATCTAGCTGACTAAGGCTATCAAACAGAGAGGGATGCTATGTTATCTAGCTGACTAAGGCTATCAAACAGAGAGGGATGCTATGTTATCTAGCTGACTAAGGCTATCAAACAGAGAGAGATGCTATGTTATCTAGCTGACTAAGGCTATCAAACACAGAGAGATGCTATGTTATCTAGCTGACTAAGGCTATCAAACAGAGAGGGATGCTATGTTATCTAGCTGACTAAGGCTATCAAACAGAGAGAGATGCTATGTCATCTAGCTGACTAAGGCTATCCAACAGAGAGGGATGCTATGTTAGCTAGCTGACTAAGGCTATCCAACAGAGAGGGATGCTATGTTAGCTAGCTGACTAAGGCTATCCAACAGAGAGGGATGCTATGTTATCTAGCTGGCTAAGGCTATCCAACAGAGAGGGATGCTATGTTATCTAGCTGACTAAGGCTATCCAACAGAGAGGGATGCTATGTTAGCTAGCTGACTAAGGCTATCTAACAGAGAGTGTTGCTATGTTAGCTAGCTGACTAAGGCTATCCAACAGAGAGTGTTGCTATGTTAGCTAGCTGACTAAGGCTATCCAACAGAGAGGGATACTATGTTATCTAGCTGGCTAAGGCTATCCAACACGGGAACTCTTCCAAGTCAAGGTAAGCTTTTGGTTTTATTCATTTATTGCCACCGGGGCCCACCGGTGTAACTGCTAAACTGCTTGCTGTACACTGTACTGCATGATTGTAGCCGGTTTACTAACGCGTTAGTTCTAGTAGATATGTTGACTGCAGCATTAGCTGTTAACAACAATGTAGGCTGTGTGTAACGGTTAGCGGTTATGACACAAAGGTTTGGATTGGAATGTTTTTTTTGCCTAGTCACAGAACAGTGCATAGATGTGAGAATGAATTATACAGCGAGCGAATAGATCCTGCTGTTTGTATGTGGCTGGTATGAAAGTAAACTGTGTTTGGAGTGACCAGGGGTGTATTCATTCTGTTGAAACGTTACTTAAACGGAAGCAAACGGAACAAAATGGGGAGAAACATATTGTGCCTGAATTTGATGGTATTGAATGTGTCACTGTCTGTCACCTTGATTACTAAAAAATGTTCTCTCGACCTGTGTACCTGCATTGGTAACTTTCATTCGAAGGCTAGGTTGTAGCAACCTCATGATGGGTATAGTTCAAATCCAAGTATCATGTATACCCTAAACATATCGATGTTACATTGAGCAGGGTGAATGGAATATGAATGACTTTTATCCAGTGTGCAGGAAAATGAAATAAGGCCATGCTCATTAAAAAAATGAATCGTCCTCCCTAATCTTAAACGGCACTGACCGCCTGTTTAAGTGTAATTTGATGACAGGGCTTGTTGTATATTAACAGCTCAATCACACAGACAGGCAGTGTCGGTGTGAAGGCAGGAATGTACTTGTCTAGACTTGTCTCTGGGTGCATAGGGCCCTCGGTCAAAAGTAGTGCACTATGTAGGGAATAGGGTGCATAGGGCCCTCGGTCAAAAGTAGTGCACTATGTAGGGAGTAGGGTTCCATTGGGGATACATCCTCTTACTTGTGTTCATCTAGTTTATTCAAAGCTCTCCAGACGCCATATTAACGGTCCAACTGGCGCTTTTTGATCATGTCGAGGAGCTGCTGCTCTATAAATACCTAGCGGTGTGTGTGAGGTGTGTGTGAGGTGTGTGTGTATGTCTGTGTGTGTGTGTGTGTGTGTGTGTGTGTGTGTGTGTGTGTGTGTGTGTGTGTGTGTGTGTGTGTGTGTGTGTGTGTGTGTGTGTGTGTGTGTGTGTGTGTGTGTGTGTGTGTGTGTGTGTGTGTGTGTGTGTGTGTGTGTGTGTGTGTGTGCGACGTGTGTGTGTGTGTGTGCGACGTGTGTGTGCGACGTGTGTGTGTGTTTGTTATGTAGCTTTTGTGCTGTTAATTTTTGTACAATGCTGCCCCTACCATCCTCTGTAGAGACTACTACCATCCTCTGTAGAGACTACTACCATCCTCTGTAGAGACTACTACCATCCTCTGTAGAGACTACTACCACCTCTCTAGAGACTACTACCACCCTCTGTAGAGACTACTACCATCCTCTGTAGAGACTACTACCATCCTCTGTAGAGACTACTACCACCCTCTGTAGAGACTACTACCATCTCTGTAGAGACTACTACCGTATGTAGAGACTACTACCCTCTGTAGAGACTACTACCACCCTCTGTAGAGACTAGTCCCCTCTGTAGAGACTACTACCACCCTCTGTAGAGACTACTACCACCCTCTGTAGAGACGACTACCATCCTCTGTAGAGACTACTACCATCCTCTGTAGAGACTACTACCATCCTCTGTAGAGACTACTACCATCCTCTGTAGAGACTACTACCATCCTCTGTAGAGACTACTACCATCCTCTGTAGAGACTACTACCACCCTCTGTAGAGACTACTACCATCCTCTGTAGAGACTACTACCGTATGTAGAGACTACTACCCTCTGTAGAGACTACTACCCTCTGTAGAGACTACTACTACCCTCTGTAGAGACTACTACCACCCTCTGTAGAGACTACTACCACCCTCTGTAGAGACTAGTCCCCTCTGTAGAGACTACTACTACCCTCTGTAGAGACTACTACCACCCTCTGTAGAGACTACTACCATCCTCTGTAGAGACTACTACCATCCTCTGTAGAGACTACTACTACCCTCTGTAGAGACTACTACTACTACCCTCTGTAGAGACTACTACCCTCTGTAGAGACTACTACTACCCTCTGTAGAGACTACTAACCTCTGTAGAGACTACTACCCTCTGTAGAGACTACTACTACCCTCTGTAGAGACTACTACCATCCTCTGTAGAGACTACTACTACCCTCTGTAGAGACCACTACTACCCCCTGTAGAGACTACTACCCTCTGTAGAGACTACTACTACCCTCTGTAGAGACTACTACCACCCTCTGTAGAGACTACTACCACCCTCTGTAGAGACTAGTCCCCTCTGTAGAGACTACTACTACCCTCTGTAGAGACTACTACCACCCTCTGTAGAGACTACTACCATCCTCTGTAGAGACTACTACCATCCTCTGTAGAGACTACTACTACCCTCTGTAGAGACTACTACTACTACCCTCTGTAGAGACTACTACTACCCTCTGTAGAGACTACTAACCTCTGTAGAGACTACTACCCTCTGTAGAGACTACTACTACCCTCTGTAGAGACTACTACCATCCTCTGTAGAGACTACTACTACCCTCTGTAGAGACCACTACTACCCCCTGTAGAGACTACTACCCTCTGTAGAGACTACTACTACCCCCTGAAGAGACTACTACCCTCTGTAGACTACTACTACCCTCTGTAGAGACTACTCCCCTCTGTAGAGACTACCATCCTCTGTAGAGACTACTACCATCCTCTGTAGAGACTACTGCCTTCTGTGAGTAGACGGCTCTGCTCTTACAGTCAGTCAACCTCCCTCCCTGGCCACCAGCACCGTAGCAGCATCCTTTGCTCTTAGCATCTACGAGGCCTATTTTTCCTCCATTAATGGACACACTTTTCAGAGACAATTCTAAACAGGAATAAAATTGCTCTAATTTTTTTCAGGTGTGTTTTAAATGAGTTTTATTGTCTAATTTGACCTACTCTTGATGCATGCTCATTTGCCAAATTTGAATTTGGGCTACTGCTAAGGTGCTGGTGGCCAGGGAGGGAGGTTGCCTGTAAGACACTGTGGACTAGTACGCTCTTAGAAAAAAGGGTTCCAAAAGGGGTTTTCGGCTGTCTCCGTAGGAGAACATTTTTTGTTTCCAAGTAGAATCAAAACGGTTCTCCTTGGAACCAAAATGTCTCTACTTAGAATCAAAACGGTTCTACTTGGAACCAAAATGTCTCTACTTAGAATCAAAACGGTTCTACTTGGAACCAAAATGTCTCTACTTAGAACTAAAAGGTTTCTACTTGGAACCAACAAGGGTTCTTCAAAGGATGTTCTTCTGGGGACAGCTGAATAACCCTTTTTGGTTCTAGATAGCACCTTTTCTTTCTAAGAGTGTAGGGCAGTGAGTCCTCACACAACACGCCTATAAATAAGGACACAGACTCCTCCATATCAAGTTAATGGGCTGCTAACCCATTTCAAAAGCCTGAGGGCACCCTATTTCTATGGGCCCTGGTCAAAAGTAGTACACTATGTAGGGAATAGGGTGCCATTTGGGATGCATACCAAACAAGAGGCTCATAATGCACTGAGCAGTCAGTAGGTGTTCTACATTCTACCTGGTTTCACAGAAGTCCTTTAACCCCTAAAAGTCCTGCCCTAGCTAACATATGCAATTGTTTTCAGATGGTCATACCATAGATCATTTAGCTATTGGATGTTGAATAAAAAATAAAAAAAGAATTTCAAAAGTTGAAAGGTGACCCAGGAAAGTATAATTAGCTTTCTGGCTTTGATTTCGTGATTCATACTCTTGCAGGTTGTCAAACACAAAGGGGCGTCTCATCTTTTCTGTAAGGAGCTGTTATGCTGAGCTGTTATTGAAGTGAGTCCCACATGGCACCATAGTCCCTATGCAGTATTACTATATTCCCTATGCAGTATTACTATAGTCCCTATGCAGTATTACTATAGTCCCTATGCAGTATTACTATATTCCCTATGCAGTATTACTATATTCCCTATGCAGTATTACTATAGTCCCTATGCAGTATTACTATATTCCCTATGCAGTATTACTATAGTCCCTATGCAGTATTACTATATTCCCTATGCAGTATTACCATATTCCCTATGCAGTATTACCATATTCCCTATGCAGTATTACCATATTCCCTATGCAGTATTACCATATTCCCTATGCAGTAATTACCATATTCTCTATGCAGAATTACCATAGTCCCTATGCAGTATTACCATATTCCCTATGCAGTATTACCATATTCCCTATGCAGAATTACCATATTCCCTATGCAGTATTACCATATTCCCTATGCAGTAATTACCACATTCCCTATGCAGAATTACCATATTCCCTATGCAGTAATTACCATATTCCCTATGCAGAATTACCATAGTCCCTATGCAGTATTACCATATTCCCTATGCAGTATTACCATATTCCCTATGCAGTAATTACCACATTCCCTATGCAGAATTACCATATTCCCTATGCAGAATTACCATATTCCCTATGCAGAATTACCATATTCCCTATGCAGTATTACCATATTCCCTATGCAGTATTACATTTAAGTCATTTACATTTAAGTCATTTAGCAGACGCTCTTATCCAGAGCGACTTACAAATTGGTGCATTCACCTTATGACATCCAGTGGAACAACCACTTTACAATAGTGCATCTAAATATTTTAAGGGGGGGGGGGGTGAGAAGGATTACTTTATCCTATCCTAGGTATTCCTTAAAGAGGTGGGGTTTCAGGTGTCTCCGGAAGGTGGTGATTGACTCCGCTGTCCTGGCGTCGTGAGGGAGTTTGTTCCACCATTGGGGAGCCAGAGCAGCGAACAGTTTTGACTGAGCTGAGCGGGAACTGTACTTCCTCAGTGGTAGGGAGGCGAGCAGGCCAGAGGTGGATGAACGCAGTGCCCTTATTTGGGTGTAGGGCCTGATCAGAGCCTGGAGGTACTGAGGTGCCGTTCCCCTCACAGCTCCGTAGGCAAGCACCATGGTCTTGTAGCGGATGCGAGCTTCAACTGGAAGCCAGTGGAGAGAGCGGAGGAGCGGGGTGACGTGAGAGAACTTGGGAAGGTTGAACACTAGACGGGCTGCGGCGTTCTGGATGAGTTGTAGGGGTTTAATGGCACAGGCAGGGAGCCCAGCCAACAGCGAGTTGCAGTAATCCAGACGGGAGATGACAAGTGCCTGGATTAGGACCTGCGCCGCTTCCTGTGTGAGGCAGGGTCGTACTCTGCGGATGTTGTAGAGCATGAACCTACAGGAACGGGCCACCGCCTTGATGTTAGTTGAGAACGACAGTTTGTTGTCCAGGATCACGCCAAGGTTCTTAGCGCTCTGGGAGGAGGACACAATGGAGTTGTCAACCGTGATGGCGAGATCATGGAACGGGCAGTCCTTCCCCGGGAGGAAGAGCAGCTCCGTCTTGCCGAAGTTCAGCTTGAGGTGGTGATCCGTCATCCACACTGATATGTCTGCCAGACATGCAGAGATGCGATTCGCCACCTGGTCATCAGAAGGGGGAAAGGAGAAGATTAATTGTGTGTCATCTGCATAGCAATGATAGGAGAGACCATGTGAGGTTATGACAGAGCCAAGTGACTTGGTGTATAGCGAGAATTGGAGAGGGCCTAGAACAGAGCCCTGGGGGACACCAGTGGTGAGAGCGCGTGGTGAGGAGACAGATTCTCGCCACGCCACCTGGTAGGAGCGACCTGTCAGGTAGGACGCAATCCAAGCGTGGGCCGCGCCGGAGATGCCCAACTCGGAGAGGGTGGAGAGGAGGATCTGATGGTTCACAGTATCGAAGGCAGCCGATAGGTCTAGAAGGATGAGAGCAGAGGAGAGAGAGTTAGCTTTAGCGGTGCGGAGCGCCTCCGTGATACAGAGAAGAGCAGTCTCAGTTGAATGACTAGTCTTGAAACCTGACTGATTTGGATCAAGAAGGTCATTCTGAGAGAGATAGCGGGAGAGCTGACCAAGGACGGCACGTTCAAGAGTTTTGGAGAGAAAAGAAAGAAGGGATACTGGTCTGTAGTTGTTGACATCGGAGGGATCGAGTGTAGGTTTTTTCAGAAGGGTGCAACTCTCGCTCTCTTGAAGACGGAAGGGACGTAGCCAGCGGTCAGGGATAAGTTGATGAGCGAGGTGAGGTAAGGGAGAAGGTCTCCGGAAATGGTCTGGAGAAGAGAGGAGGGGATAGGGTCGAGCGGGCAGGTTGTTGGGCGGCCGGCCGTCACAAGACACGAGATTTCATCTGGAGAGAGAGGGGAGAAAGAGGTCAGAGCACAGGGTAGGGCAGTGTGAGCAGAACCAGCGGTGTTGTTTGACTTAGCAAACGAGGATCGGATGTCGTCGATCTTCTTTTCAAAATGGTTGACGAAGTCATCTGCAGAGAGGGAGGAGGAGGGGAGGAGGATTCAGGAGGGAGGAGAATGTGGCAAAGAGCTTCCTAGGGTTAGAGGCAGATGCTTGGAATTTAGAGTGGTAGAAAGTGGCTTTAGCAGCAGAGACAGAGGAGGAAAATGTAGAGAGGAGGGAGTGAAAGGATGCCAGGTCCGCAGGGAGGCGAGTTTTCCTCCATTTCCGCTCGGCCTTCCGGAGCCCTGTTCTGTGAGCTCGCATTGAGTCGTCAAGCCACGGAGCGGGAGGGGAGGACCGAGCCGGCCTGGAAGATAGGGGACATAGAGAGTCAAAGGATGCAGAAAGGGAGGAGAGGAGGGTTGAGGAGGCAGAATCAGGAGATAGGTTGGAGAAGGTTTGAGCAGAGGGAAGAGATGATAGGATGGAAGAGGAGAGAGTAGCGGGGGAGAGAGAGCGAAGGTTGGGACGGCGCGATACCATCCGAGTAGGGGCAGTGTGGGAAGTGTTGGATGAGAGCGAGAGGGAAAAGGATACAAGGTAGTGGTCGGAGACTTGGAGGGGAGTTGCAATGAGGTTAGTGGAAGAACAGCATCTAGTAAAGATGAGGTCGAGCGTATTGCCTGCCTTGTGAGTAGGGGGGAAGGTGAGAGGGTGAGGTCAAAAGAGGAGAGGAGTGGAAAGAAGGAGGCAGAGAGGAATGAGTCAAAGGTAGACGTGGGGAGGTTAAAGTCGCCCAGAACTGTGAGAGGTGAGCCGTCCTCAGGAAAGGAGCTTATCAAGGCATCAAGCTCATTGATGAACTCTCCGAGGGGACCTGGAGGGCGATAAATGATAAGGATGTTAAGCTTGAAAGGGCTGGTAACTGTGACAGCATGAAATTCAAAGGAGGCGATAGACAGATGGGTAAGGGGAGAAAGAGAGAATGACCACATGGGAGAGATAAGGATCCCTATGCCACCACCCCGCTGACCAGAAGCTCTCGGGTGTGCGAGAACACGTGGGCGGACGAAGAGAGAGCAGTAGGAGTAGCAGTGTTATCTGTGGTGATCCATGTTTCTGTCAGTGCCAAGAAGTCGAGGGACTGGAGGGAGGCATAGGCTGAGATGAACTCTGCCTTGTTGGCTGCAGATCGGCAGTTCCAGAGGCTACCGGAGACCTGGAACTCCACGTGGGTCGTGCGCGCTGGGACCACCAGATTAGGGTGGCAGCGGCCACGCGGTGTGGAGCGTTTGTATGGTCTGTGCAGAGAGGAGAGAACAGGGATAGACAGACACATAGTTGACAGGCTACAGAAGAGGCTACGCTAATGCAAGGAGATTGGAATGACAAGTGGACTACACGTCTCGAATGTTCAGAAAGTTAAGCTTACGTAGCAAGAATCTTATTGACTAAAATTATTAAAAATGATACAGTACTGCTGAAGTAGGCTAGCTGGCAGTGGCTGCGTTGTTGACTTTGTAGGCTAGCTGACAGTGGCTGCGTTGTTGACACTACACTAATCAAGTCGTTCCGTTGAGTGTAGTAGTTTCTACAGTGCTGCTATTCGGGGCTAGCTGGCTAGCTAGCAGTGTTGATTACGTTACGTTGCGTTAAAGAACGACAATAGCTGGCTAGCTAACCTAGAAAATCGCTCTAGACTACACAATTATCTTTGATACACAGACGGCTATGTAGCTAGCTATGTAGCTAGCTACGATCAAACAAATCAAACCGTTGTGCTGTAATGAAATGAAATGAAAAATGTGATACTACCTGTGGAGCGAAGCGGAATGCGACCGGGTTGTTGAGTGCGGAAGTTCTATTCAGTAGACGTTGGCTAGCTGTTGGCTAGCTAGCAGTGTCTCCTACGTTAAGGAAGACAAATAGCTGGCTAGCTAACCTCGGTAAATTAAGATAATCACTCTAAGACTACACGCTCTAAACTACACAATTATCTTGGATACGAAGACAGCAAAGACAACTATGTAGCTAGCTAACACTACACTAATCAAGTCGTTCAGTTGAGTGTAATAGTTTCTACAGTGCTGCTATTCGGTAGACGGTGGACGTTTGCTAGCTGGCTAGCTGCTGGGCAGATAGCAGTGTAGACTACGTTAGGACGACGAAATACGAAGTTGCAATAGAAGTGCTGACTGTTTCACTTTGTTGTCCTCTTTCTTTTCCTTTTTCTTCTGTCCTTCTTTTGTCCTTATTTTGTCTTCCTTTCTTCTGTTAACTAGATATTTTTTGTTGTTATTCTTTGTAAGCTAGCTAGCTTCTTCCAGGAGAGTCCACAAGTAAACAATTCTGCTAGCAATTCACCTAGCTAAGATAACTGTACAATTTTATGAAAAAAATAGTTAATTTTTCAAAAGCCTGTCTTGTTTAGTTTGTTCCTTGTTTTGTCTTCTATTGAGTCTTGCAGTTTTCTCTTGATTTTTTCGATGTACTTCACTCTAAAAAAAACATTTAAATCTCAATAAATACAGGAGCTCATTTTTCAGCAGCTGCTCAATTTAGAACTCCGGAATTTATTACCATATTCCCTATGCAGTATTACCATATTCCCTATGCAGTAATTACCATATTCCCTATGCAGTATTAACATATTCCCTATGCAGTATTACTATAGTCCCTATGCAGTATTAGCATAGTCCCTATGCAGTGTTACCATATTCCCTATGCAGTATTACTATAGTCCCTATGCAGTATTACCATAGTCCCTATGCAGTATTACTATAGTCCCTATGCAGTATTACTATAGTCCCTATGCAGTATTACTATAGTCCCTATGCAGTATTACTATAGTCCCTATGCAGTATTACTATAGTCCCTATGCAGTATTAATATAGTCCCTATGCAGTATTACCATATTCCCTATGCAGAATTACCATATTTCCTATGCAGTATTACCATATTCCCTATGCAGTATTACTATAGTCCCTATGCAGTATTACTATAGTCCCTATGCAGTATTAGCATAGTCCCTATGCAGTATTACCATATTCCTTATGCAGTATTACTATAGTCCCTATGCAGTATTACCATATTCCCTATGCATTATTACTATAGTCCCTATGCAGTATTACCATAGTCCCTATGCAGTATTACCATATTCCCTATGCAGTATTAATATAGTCCCTATGCAGTATTAGCATAGTCCCTATGCAGTATTACCATATTCCTTATGCAGTATTACTATAGTCCCTATGCAGTATTACCATATTCCCTATGCATTGTTACTATAGTCCCTATGCAGTATTACCATAGTCCCTATGCAGTATTACCATATTCCCTATGCAGTATTAATATAGTCCCTATGCAGTATTACCATATTCCCTATGCAGTATTAATATAGTCCCTATGCAGTATTACCATATTCCCTATGCAGTATTAATATAGTCCCTATGCAGTATTACCATATTCCCTATGCAGTATTACTATAGTCCCTATGCAGTATTACTATAGTCCCTATGCAGTATTAATATAGTCCCTATGCTATATTACCATATTCCCTATGCAGTATTACTATAGTCCCTATGCAGTATTACTATAGTCCCTATGCAGTATTACTATAGTCCCTATGCAGTATTACTATAGTCCCTATGCAGTATTACCATAGTCCCTATGCAGTATTACCATATTCCCTATGCAGAATTACTATAGTCCCTATGCAGTATTACCATAGTCCCTATGCAGTATTACTATAGTCCCTATGCAGTGTTACTATATTCCCTATGCAGTATTACCATATTCCCTATGCAGTATTACCATATTCCCTATGCAGTATTAGCATAGTCCCTATGCAGTATTACCATATTCCCTATGAAGTAATTACCATATTCCATATGCAGAATTACCATATTCCCTATGCAGTATTACCATATTCCCTATGCAGTATTACTATAGTCCCTATGCAGTATTACCATAGTCCCTATGCAGTATTACCATATTCCCTATGCAGTATTAATATAGTCCCTATGCAGTATTACCATATTCCCTATGCAGTATTAATATAGTCCCTATGCAGTATTACTATAGTCCCTATGCAGTATTACCATATTCCCTATGCAGTATTAATATAGTCCCTATGCAGTATTACTATAGTCCCTATGCAGTATTACCATAGTCCCTATGCAGTATTACCATATTCCCTATGCAGTATTAGCATAGTCCCTATGCAGTATTACCATATTCCCTATGAAGTAATTACCATATTCCCTATGCAGTATTACCATATTCCCTATGCAGTATTACTATAGTCCCTATGCAGTATTACTATAGTCCCTATGCAGTATTAATATAGTCCCTATGCAGTATTACTATAGTCCCTATGCAGTATTACTATAGTCCCTATGCAGTATTACTATAGTCTCTATGCAGTATTACTATAGTCCCTATGCAGTATTACTATAGTCCCTATGCAGTATTACCATATTCCCTATGCAGTATTACTATAGTCCCTATGCAGTATTACCATAGTCCCTATGCAGTATTACCATAGTCCCTATGCAGTATTAGCATAGTCCCTATGCAGTATTACCATATTCCCTATGAAGTAATTACCATATTCCCTATGCAGTATTACCATATTTCCTATGCAGTATTACCATATTCCCTATGCAGTATTACTATAGTCCCTATGCAGTATTAGCATAGTCCCTATGCAGTATTACCATATTCCCTATGCAGTATTACTATAGTCCCTATGCAGTATTACCATATTCCCTATGCAGTATTACTATAGTCCCTATGCAGTATTAGCATAGTCCCTATGCAGTGTTACCATATTCCCTATGCAGTATTACTATAGTCCCTATGCAGTATTACCATATTCCCTATGCAGTATTACTATAGTCCCTATGCAGTATTACTATAGTCCCTATGCAGTATTAATATAGTCCCTATGCAGTATTACTATAGTCCCTATGCAGTATTACTATAGTCCCTATGCAGTATTACTATAGTCCCTATGCAGTATTACCATATTCCCTATGCAGTATTACTATAGTCCCTATGCAGTATTAGCATAGTCCCTATGCAGTATTACCATATTCCCTATGCAGTATTACTATAGTCCCTATGCTATATTACCATATTCCCTATGCAGTATTACTATAGTCCCTATGCAGTATTACTATAGTCCCTATGCAGTATTACTATAGTCCCTATGCAGTATTACTATAGTCCCTATGCAGTATTACCATATTCCCTATGCAGTATTACTATAGTCCCTATGCAGTATTACTATAGTCCCTATGCAGTATTACCATAGTCCCTATGCAGTATTACCATATTCCCTATGCAGAATTACTATAGTCCCTATGCAGTATTACCATAGTCCCTATGCAGTATTACTATAGTCCCTATGCAGTATTACCATAGTCCCTATGCAGTATTACCATATTCCCTATGCAGTATTAATATAGTCCCTATGCAGTATTACTATAGTCCCTATGCAGTATTACCATATTCCCTATGCAGTATTAGCATAGTCCCTATGCAGTATTACCATATTCCTTATGCAGTATTACTATAGTCCCTATGCAGTATTACCATATTCCCTATGCATTATTACTATAGTCCCTATGCAGTATTAGCATAGTCCCTATGCAGTATTACCATATTCCCTATGCAGTATTAATATAGTCCCTATGCAGTATTACCATATTCCCTATGCAGTATTAATATAGTCCCTATGCAGTATTACTATAGTCCCTATGCAGTATTACTATAGTCCCTATGCAGTATTAATATAGTCCCTATGCAGTATTACTATAGTCCCTATGCAGTATTACTATAGTCCCTATGCAGTATTACTATAGTCCCTATGCAGTATTACTATAGTCCCTATGCTATATTACCATATTCCCTATGCAGTATTACTATAGTCCCTATGCAGTATTACTATAGTCCCTATGCAGTATTACTATAGTCCCTATGCAGTATTACTATAGTCCCTATGCAGTATTACCATATTCCCTATGCAGTATTACTATAGTCCCTATGCAGTATTACCATAGTCCCTATGCAGTATTACCATATTCCCTATGCAGAATTACTATAGTCCCTATGCAGTATTACCATAGTCCCTATGCAGTATTACTATAGTCCCTATGCAGTATTACTATATTCCCTATGCAGTATTACCATATTCCCTATGCAGTATTACCATATTCCCTATGCAGTATTACCATAGTCCCTATGCAGTATTACCATATTCCCTATGCAGAATTACTATAGTCCCTATGAAGTAATTACCATATTCCCTATGCAGTATTACCATATTCCCTATGCAGTATTACTATAGTCCCTATGCAGTATTACTATAGTCCCTATGCAGTATTAATATAGTCCCTATGCAGTGTTACTATAGTCCCTATGCAGTATTACTATAGTCCCTATGCAGTATTACTATAGTCCCTATGCAGTATTACTATAGTCCCTATGCTATATTACCATATTCCCTATGCAGTATTACTATAGTCCCTATGCAGTATTACTATAGTCCCTATGCAGTATTACTATAGTCCCTATGCAGTATTACTATAGTCCCTATGCAGTATTACCATATTCCCTATGCAGTATTACTATAGTCCCTATGCAGTATTACTATAGTCCCTATGCAGTATTACCATAGTCCCTATGCAGTTTTACCATATTCCCTATGCAGAATTACTATAGTCCCTATGCAGTATTACCATAGTCCCTATGCAGTATTACTATAGTCCCTATGCAGTATTACTATATTCCCTATGCAGTATTACCATATTCCCTATGCAGTATTACCATATTCCCTATGCAGTATTACCATAGTCCCTATGCAGTATTACCATATTCCCTATGCAGAATTACTATAGTCCCTATGAAGTATTACAATATTCCATATGCAGTATTACCATATTCCCTATGCAGAATTACTATATTCCCTATGCAGTATTACTATAGTCCCTATGCAGTATTAGTATATTCCCTATGCAGTATTACTATAGTCCCTATGCAGTATTACTATAGTCCCTATGCAGTATTACCATATTCCCTATGCAGTATTACTATAGTCCCTATGCAGTATTACTATAGTCCCTATGCAGTATTACCATAGTCCCTATGCAGTATTACCATATTCCCTATGCAGAATTACTATAGTCCCTATGCAGTATTACCATAGTCCCTATGCAGTATTACTATAGTCCCTATGCAGTATTACTATATTCCCTATGCAGTATTACCATATTCCCTATGCAGTATTACCATATTCCCTATGCAGTATTACCATAGTCCCTATGCAGTATTACCATATTCCCTATGCAGAATTACTATAGTCCCTATGAAGTATTACAATATTCCATATGCAGTATTACCATATTCCCTATGCAGAATTACTATATTCCGGTTCCGGTTGGAGCGAGTGGTCGCATCTGCACGTCGCTCCAACGGGTAGTATAACTTTTTCATTATATTTCATTATATCACAACGGTTTGATTTGTCTTATCCTAGCAATTTCCTCTCAGCTAGCTACATAGCCGTCTTTGTATCAAAGATAATTGCGTAATTATCGTATTTCGCCGTCCTAACGTAGTCTTCACTAGCCAGCTAGCTAACGTCCACTGATTAGCTGCACTGGGAAAACTATTACACTCAACTGAACGACTTGATTAGTTTAGTGTTAGCTAGCTACATAGCTGTCTTTGCTGTCTTCTTCGTATCATCGTATCCAAGATAATTGTGTTGTTTAGGTTTAGAGTGTGTAGTCTTAGAGTGATTATCTTAATTTACCGAGGTTAGCTAGCCAGCTATTTGTCGTCCTTAACGTAGGTGACTCTGCTAGCTAGCCAACGCTAGCCAACGTCTTCTGTATAGAACTCAACTACCCGGTCGCATTCACAGGTTGTATCACATTTTCACTTCATTTCATTACAGTACAACGGTTTGATTTGTTTGATCGTAGCTAGCTACTTAGCTAGCTACATAGCCGTCTTTGTATCAAAGATAATTGTGTAGTCTAGAGCGATTTTCTAGGTTCGCTAGCCATCTATTGTCGTTCTTTTAACGCAACGTAACGTAAACAACACTGCTAGCTAGCCTGCTAGCCCCGAATAGCAACACTGCAGAAACTATTACACTCAACGGAACGACTTGATTAGTGTAGTGTCAACAACGCACCCACTGCCAGCTGGCCTACTTCAGCAGTACTGTATCATTTTAATCATTTTAGTCAATAAGATTCTTGCTACGTAGCTTAACTTTCTGAACATTCGAGACGTGTAGTCCACTTGTCATTCCAATCTCCTTTGCATTAGCGTAGCCTCTTCTGTAGCCTGTCAACTATGTGTCTGTTTATCCCTGTTCTCTCCTCTCTGCACAGACCATACAAACGCTCCTCACCGCGTGGCCGCGGCCACCCTACTCTGGTGGTCCCAGCGCGCACGACCCACGTGGAGTTCCAGGTCTCCGGTAGCCTCTGGAACTGCCAATCTGCGGTCAACAAGGCAGAGTTCATCTCAGCCTATGCCTCCCTCCAGTCCCTCGACTTCTTGGCACTGACGGAAACATGGATCACCACAGACAACACTGCTACTCCTACTGCTCTCTCTTCGTCCGCCCACGTGTTCTCGCACACCCCGAGAGCGTCTGGTCAGCGGGGTGGTGGCACCGGGATCCTCATCTCTCCCAAGTGGTCATTCTCTCTTTCTCCCCTTACCCATCTGTCTATCGCCTCCTTTGAATTCCATGCTGTCACAGTTACTAGCCCTTTCAAGCTTAACATCCTTATCATTTATCGCCCTCCAGGTTCCCTCGGAGAGTTCATCAATGAGCTTGATGCCTTGATAAGCTCCTTTCATGAGGACGATACACCTCTCACAGTTCTGGGCGACTTTAACCTCCCCACGTCTACCTTTGACTCTTTCCTCTCTGCCTCCTTCTTTCCACTCCTCTCCTCTTTTGACCTCACCCTCTCACCTTCCCCCCCCTACTCACAAGGCAGGCAATACGCTCGACCTCATCTTTACTAGATGCTGTTCTTCCACTAACCTCATTGCAACTCCCCCCTCCAAGTCTCCGACCACTGCCTTGTATCCTTTTCCCTCTCGCTCTCATCCAACACCTCCCACACTGCCCCTACTCGGATGGTATCGCGCCGTCCCAACCTTCGCTCTCTCTCCCCCGCTACTCTCTCCTCTTCCATCCTATCATCTCTTCCCTCCGCTCAAACCTTCTCCCACCTATCTCCTGATTCTGCCTCCTCAACCCTCCTCTCCTCCCTCTCTGCATCCCTTGACTCTCTATGTCCCCTATCCTCCAGGCCGGCTCGGTCCTCCCCTCCCGCTCCGTGGCTCGATGACTCATTGCGAGCTCACAGAACAGGGCTCCGGGCAGCCGAGCGGAAATGGAGGAAAACTCGCCTCCCTGCGGACCTGGCATCCTTTCACTCCCTCCTCTCTACATTTTCCTCCTCTGTCTCTGCTGCTAAAGCCACTTTCTACCACGCTAAATTCCAAGCATCTGCCTCTAACCCTAGGAAGCTCTTTGCCACCTTCTCCTCCCTCCTGAATCCTCCGCCCCCTCCCCCCCCTCCTCCCCCTCTCTGCAGATGACTTCGTCAACCATTTTGAAAAGAAGGTCGACGACATCCGATCCTCGTTTGCTAAGTCAAACGACACCGCTGGTTCTGCTCACACTGCCCTACCCTGTGCTCTGACCTCTTTCTCCCCTCTCTCTCCAGATGAAATCTCGCGTCTTGTGACGGCCGGCCGCCCAACAACATGCCCGCTTAACCCTATCCCCTCCTCTCTTCTCCAGACCATTTCCGGAGACCTTCTCCCTTACCTCACCTCGCTCATCAACTCATCCCTGACCGTTGGCTACGTCCCTTCCGTCTTCAAGAGAGCGAGAGTTGCACCCCTTCTGAAAAAACCTACACTCGATCCCTCCGATGTCAACAATTACAGACCAGTATCCCTTCTTTCTTTTCTCTCCAAAACTCTTGAACGTGCCGTCCTTGGCCAGCTCTCCCGCTATCTCTCTCTGAATGACCTTCTTGATCCAAATCAGTCAGGTTTCAAGACTAGTCATTCAACTGAGACTGCTCTCCTCTGTATCACGGAGGCGCTCCGCACTGCTAAAGCTAACTCTCTCTCCTCTGCTCTCATCCTTCTAGATCTATCGGCTGCCTTCGATACTGTGAACCATCAGATCCTCCTCTCCACCCTCTCCGAGTTGGGCATCTCCGGCGCGGCCCACGCTTGGATTGCGTCCTACCTGACAGGTCGCTCCTACCAGGTGGCGTGGCGAGAATCTGTCTCCTCACCACGCGCTCTCACCACTGGTGTCCCCCAGGGCTCTGTTCTTGGCCCTCTCCTATTCTCGCTATACACCAAGTCACTTGGCTCTGTCATAACCTCACATGGTCTCTCTTATCATTGCTATGCAGACGACACACAATTAATCTTCTCCTTTCCCCCTTCTGATGACCAGGTGGCGAATCGCATCTCTGCATGTCTGGCAGACATATCAGTGTGGATGACGGATCACCACCTCAAGCTGAACCTCGGCAAGACGGAGCTGCTCTTCCTCCCGGGGAAGGACTGCCCGTTCCATGATCTCGCCATCACGGTTGACAACTCCATTGTGTCCTCCTCCCAGAGCGCCAAGAACCTTGGCGTGATCCTGGACAACACCCTGTCGTTCTCAACTAACATCAAGGCGGTGGCCCGTTCCTGTAGGTTCATGCTCTACAACATCCGCAGAGTACGACCCTGCCTCACACAGGAAGCGGCGCAGGTCCTAATCCAGGCACTTGTCATCTCCCGTCTGGATTACTGCAACTCGCTGTTGGCTGGGCTCCCTGCCTGTGCCATTAAACCCCTTCAACTCATCCAGAACGCCGCAGCCCGTCTGGTGTTCAACCTTCCCAAGTTCTCTCACGTCACCCCGCTCCTCCGTTCTCTCCACTGGCTTCCAGTTGAAGCTCGCATCCGCTACAAGACCATGGTGCTTGCCTACGGAGCTGTGAGGGGAACGGCACCTCAGTACCTCCAGGCTCTGATCAGGCCCTACACCCAAACAAGGGCACTGCGTTCATCCACCTCTGGCCTGCTCGCCTCCCTACCACTGAGGAAGTACAGCTCCCGCTCAGCCCAGTCAAAACTGTTCGCTGCCCTGGCCCCCCAATGGTGGAACAAACTCCCTCACGACGCCAGGACAGCGGAGTCAATCACCACCTTCCGGAGACACCTGAAACCCCACCTCTTTAAGGAATACCTAGGATAGGTTAAGTAATCCCTCTCACCCCACCCCCCCTAAGTTTTAGATGCACTATTGTTAAGTGACTGTCCCACTGGATGTCATAAGGTGAATGCACCAATTTGTAAGTCGCTCTGGATAAGAGCGTCTGCTAAATGACTTAAATGTAATGTAAATGTAAATGTATATTCCCTATGCAGTATTACTATAGTCCCTATGCAGTATTAGTATATTCCCTATGCAGTATTACTATAGTCCCTATGCAGTGCAATACTTTTTACTATATTTCCTATATATATTTTGGGCTCCCGATTGGCGCAGCGGTCTAAAGCACTGCATCTCAGTGTTTGAGGTGTCACTACAGACACCCTGATTGAATTCCAGGCTGTATCACAACCGGCCGTGATTGGGAGTCCCATAGGGCGGCGCACAATTAGCCCAGCGTTGTCCGGGTTTGGCCGGCGTAGGCCGTCATTGTAAATAAGAATTTGTTCTTAACTGTCTTGCCTAGTTAAATAAAGGTTAAATAAAATAAAATAATAATTTGGTGCAATACTTTTGACCAGGGCCCATAGGAATTGTACCAATAGCACATAACTGAAATACTCATTCAGCTGAGACATTGTTCTCCATCTTGACCTTTGGCCCTCTACCTCCTCTCCTCTGATATCATATCATTTGTATGGCAAAGACACACAAAGACATATGATATCAGCATGACTCTGCCAGACTGGCTTCCACACAAAGACATATGATATCAGCATGGCTCTACCAGACTGGCTTCCACACAAAGACATATGATATCAGCATGGCTCTGCAGACTGGCTTCCACACAAAGACATATGATATCAGCATGACTCTGCCAGACTGGCTTCCACACAAAGACATATGATATCAGCATGGCTCTGCAGACTGGCTTCCACACAAAGACATATGATATCAGCATGGCTATGCAGACTGGCTTCCACACAAAGACATATGATATCAGCATGACTCTGCCAGACTTCCACACAAAGATCTACACAAAAGTATGTGGACACCTGCTCGTCAAACATCTCATTCTAAAAATCATGGGCTTAAAATATGGAGATGGGACTATAACAGCCTCCGCTCTTCTGGGAAGGCTTTCCACTAGATGTTGGGAAATTGCTGCAGAGACTTCCTTCCATTTAACCACAAGAGTATTAGTGAGGTCGGGACTGATGTTGGGCGATTAGGCCCGGCTCGCAGTCTTTGTTCGATGGGGTTGAGGGCAGTCAAGTTCTTCCACACTGATCTCGACAAACCATTCCTGTATGAACCTTGCTTTGTGCACGGGGTCATTATCATGCTGAAACAGGAAAGATCCTTCCCCAAACTGCTGCCACAAAGTTGGAAGCACAGAATCGTCTAGAATGTCATTGTATGCTGTAGCGTTAATATTTCCCTTCACTGGAACTAAGGGGCCCGAACCATGAAAAACAGCCCCAGACCATTATTCCTCCTCCACCAAACTTTACAGTTGGCACTATGCATTGGGGCAGGTAGTGTTCTCCTGGCATCCGCCAGACCCAGATTTGTCCGTTGGACTGCCAGATGGTGAAGCGTGATTCATCACTCCAGAGAGGGCGTTTCCACTGCTCTAGAATCCAATAGCGGCAAGTTTTACACCACTCCAGCCGATACTTGGCATTGCGTATAGTGATCTTAGGCTTGTGTGAGGCTGCTCGGCCATGGAAACCCAGTTCAGGAAGGTTTAGACAAGCAGTTATTGTGCTGAAGTTGCTTCCAGAGGCAGTTTGGAACTTGGTAGTGAGTGTTGCAAATGAGGACAGACAATTTTTTGCGCACTATGCGTTTCTGCACTCGTCGGTCCCGTTCTGTGAGCGTGTGTGGCCTATGACATCCTATGACAGTGCCACATTGAAAATCACTGAGCTCTTCAATAAGGCCATTCTACTGCCAATGTTTGTCTATGGAGATTGCATGGCTGTGTGCTCGATTTTATACACCGTCAGCAACCGGTGTGGCTGAAATAGTCTAATCCACTCATTTGAAGGTCTGTCCACATACTTTTGTATACAAAGTGTATCATATCATCATGGTTCTGCCAGCCTAGCTTCCACACAAAGACATATCATATCATATCATTATGGTTCTGCCAGCCTAGCTTCCACACAGAGACATATCATATCATATCATCATGGTTCTGCCAGCTGAGCTTCCACACAGAGACATATCATATCATCATGGTTCTGCCAGCCTAGCTTCCACACAGAGACATATCATATCATATCATCATGGTTCTGCCAGCCTAGCTTCCACACAGAGACATATCATATCATCATGGTTCTGCCAGCCTAGCTTCCACACAGAGACATATCATATCATCATGGTTCTGCCAGACTGGCTTCCACACAGAGACATATCATATCATATCATCATGGTTCTGCCAGACTGGCTTCCACACAGAGACATATCATATCATCATGGTTCTGCCAGCCTATCATATCATATCATAATGGTTCTGCCAGACTGGCTTCCACACAGAGACATATCATATCATCATGGTTCTGCCAGCCTAGCTTCCACACAGAGACATATCATATCATAATGGTTCTGCCAGCCTAGCTTCCACACAGAGACATATCATATCATCATGGTTCTGCCAGCCTAGCTTCCACACAGAGACATATCATATCATCATCATGTTCTGCCAGACTGGCTTCCACACAGAGACATATCATATCATATCATGGTTCTGCCAGACTGGCTTCCACACAGCATATCATATCATCATGGTTCTGCCAGACTCCACACATATGTCATATCAGGTGAGAGGACCCACACAGAGACATATCATATCATCATGGTTCTTTAGCCTAGCTTCCACACAGAGACATATCATATCATCATGGTTCTGCCAGCCTAGCTTCCACACAGAGACATATCATATCATCATGGTTCTGCCAGACTGGCTTCCACACAGAGACATATCATATCATCATGGTTCTGCCAGACAAGACTATCATATCATCATGGTTCTGCCAGATCTTCCACACAGCATATCATATCATCATGGTTCTGCCAGCCAGCTTCCAGAGACATATCATATCATCATGGTTCTGCCAGACTGGCACACAGAGACATATCATATCATCATGGTTCTGCCAGACTGGCACCTCCACACAGAGACATAACATATCATATCATCATGGTTCTGCCAGACTGGCTTCCACACAGAACATATCATATCATCATGGTTCTGCCAGCCTAACACAGAGACATATCATATCATATCATCATGGTTCTGCCAGACACAAACATATCATATCATCATGGTTCTGCCAGCCTATTCCACACAGAGACATATCATATCATCATGGTTCTGCCAGACTGGCTTCCACACAGAGACATATCATATCATCATGGTTCTGCCAGCCTAGACACAGAGACATAAATCATTGATTAGGGCTTCCATAGAGACATATCATATCATCATGGTTCTGGGAGACATATCATATCATATCATCATGGAACCAGACTGGCTTCCACACAGAGACATAGATATCATCATGGTTCTGCCAGCCTAGTTCCACACAGAGACATATCATATCATCATGGTTCTGCCAGAGGCTTCCACACAGAGACATATCATATCATCATGGTTCTGAGCCTAGAAAGAGGGTTCTGCCAAAGAACAGAGACATATCATAAGACCAGCCTAGCTTCCACACAGAGACATATCATATCATATCATCATGGTTCTGCCAGACTGGCTTCCACACAGAGACATATCATATCATATCATCATGGTTCTGCCAGCCTAGCTTCCACACAGGACATATCATATCAAGATAATAAATGACAAAACATGACACATAGACATATCATATCATATCATCATGGTTCTGCCAGACTGGCTTCCACACAGAGACATATCATATCATATCATCATGGTTCTGCCAGACTGGCTTCCACACAGAGACATATCATATCATCATGGTTCTGCCAGACTGGCTTCCACACAGAGACATATCATATCATATCATCATGGTTCTGCCAGACTGGCTTCCACACAGAGACATATCATATCATCATGGTTCTGCCAGACTGGCTTCCACACAGAGACATATCATATCATATCATCATGGTTCTGCCAGCCTAGCTTCCACACAGAGACATATCATATCATCATGGTTCTGCCAGCCTAGCTTCCACACAGAGACATATCATATCATATCATCATGGTTCTGCCAGCCTAGCTTCCACACAGAGACATATCATATCATCATGGTTCTGCCAGCCTAGCTTCCACACAGAGACATATCATATCATCATGGTTCTGCCAGCCTAGCTTCCACACAGAGACATATCATATCATATCATCATGGTTCTGCCAGCCTAGCTTCCACACAGAGACATATCATATCATCATGGTTCTGCCAGCCTAGCTTCCACACAGAGACATATCATATCATCATGGTTCTGCCAGCCTAGCTTCCATACAGAGACATATCATATCATCATGGTTCTGCCAGCCTAGCTTCCACACAGAGACATATCATATCATCATGGTTCTGCCAGCCTAGCTTCCACACAGAGACATATCATATCATCATGGTTCTGCCAGCCTAGCTTCCACACAGAGACATATCATATCATCATGGTTCTGCCAGCCTAGCTTCCATACAGAGACATATCATATCATCATGGTTCTGCCAGCCTAGCTTCCACACAGAGACATATCATATCATCATGGTTCTGCCAGCCTAGCTTCCACACAGAGACATATCATATCATCATGGTTCTGCCAGACTGGCTTCCACACAGAGACATATCATATCATATCATCATGGTTCTGCCAGACTGGCTTCCACACAGAGACATATCATATCATCATGGTTCTGCCAGCCTAGCTTCCACACAGAGACATATCATATCATCATGGTTCTGCCAGCCTAGCTTCCACACAGAGACATATCATATCATCATGGTTCTGCCAGCCTAGCTTCCACACAGAGACATATCATATCATCATGGTTCTGCCAGCCTAGCTTCCATACAGAGACATATCATATCATCATGGTTCTGCCAGCCTAGCTTCCACACAGAGACATATCATATCATCATGGTTCTGCCAGCCTAGCTTCCATACAGAGACATATCATATCATCATGGTTCTGCCAGCCTAGCTTCCACACAGAGACATATCATATCATCATGGTTCTGCCAGCCTAGCTTCCATACAGAAGACACATATCATAGACATATCATATCATCATCATGGTTCTGCCAGCCTAGCTTCCACACAGAGACATATCATATCATCATGGTTCTGCCAGCCTAGCTTCCATACAGAGACATATCATATCATCATGGTTCTGCCAGCCTAGCTTCCATACAGAGACATATCATATCATCATGGTTCTGCCAGCCTAGCTTCCATACAGAGACATATCATATCATCATGGTTCTGCCAGCCTAGCTTCCACACAGAGACATATCATATCATCATGGTTCTGCCAGCCTAGCTTCCATACAGAGACATATCATATCATCATGGTTCTGCCAGCCTAGCTTCCACACAGAGACATATCATATCATCATGGTTCTGCCAGCCTAGCAGCTGGTTCTGCCAGCCTACTTCCACACAGAGACATATCATATCATCATGGTTCTGCCAGCCTAGCTTCCATACAGAGACATATCATATCATCATGGTTCTGCCAGCCTAGCTTCCATACAGAGACATATCATATCATCATGGTTCTGCCAGCCTAGCTTCCACACAGAGACATATCATATCATCATGGTTCTGCCAGCCTAGCTTCCACACAGAGACATATCATATCATCATGGTTCTGCCAGCCTCTTCCACACAGAGACATATCATATCATCATGGTTCTGCCAGCCTAGCTTCCACACAGAGACATATCATATCATCATGGTTCTGCCAGCCTAGCTTCCACACAGAGACATATCATATCATCATGGTTCTGCCAGCCTAGCTTCCACACAGAGACATATCATATCATCATGGTTCTGCCAGCCTAGCTTCCACACAGAGACATATCATATCATCATGGTTCTGCCAGCCTAGCTTCCATACAGAGACATATCATATCATCATGGTTCTGCCAGCCTAGCTTCCACACAGAGACATATCATATCATCATGGTTCTGCCAGCCTAGCTTCCATACAGAGACATATCATATCATCATGGTTCTGCCAGCCTAGCTTCCATACAGAGACATATCATATCATCATGGTTCTGCCAGCCTAGCTTCCATACAGAGACATATCATATCATCATGGTTCTGCCAGCCTAGCTTCCATACAGAGACATATCATATCATCATGGTTCTGCCAGCCTAGCTTCCATACAGAGACATATCATATCATCATGGTTCTGCCAGCCTAGCTTCCACACAGAGACATATCATATCATCATGGTTCTGCCAGCCTAGCTTCCACACAGAGACATATCATATCATCATGGTTCTGCCAGCCTAGCTTCCACACAGAGACATATCATATCATCATGGTTCTGCCAGCCTAGCTTCCACACAGAGACATATCATATCATCATGGTTCTGCCAGCCTAGCTTCCACACAGAGACATATCATATCATCATGGTTCTGCCAGCCTAGCTTCCATACAGAGACATATCATATCATCATGGTTCTGCCAGCCTAGCTTCCATACAGAGACATATCATATCATCATGGTTCTGCCAGCCTAGCTTCCACACAGAGACATATCATATCATCATGGTTCTGCCAGCCTAGCTTCCACACAGAGACATATCATATCATCATGGTTCTGCCAGCCTAGCTTCCACACAGAGACATATCATATCATCATGGTTCTGCCAGCCTAGCTTCCACACAGAGACATATCATATCATCATGGTTCTGCCAGCCTAGCTTCCACACAGAGACATATCATATCATCATGGTTCTGCCAGCCTAGCTTCCACACAGAGACATATCATATCATCATGGTTCTGCCAGCCTAGCTTCCACACAGAGACATATCATATCATCATGGTTCTGCCAGCCTAGCTTCCACACAGAGACATATCATATCATCATGGTTCTGCCATCATGAGACATATCATATCATTATTTGTTCTGCCAGCCTAGCTTCCACACAGAGACATATCATATCATCATGGTTCTGCCAGCCTAGCTTCCACAGAGACATATCATATCATCATGGTTCTGCCAGCCTAGCTTCCACACAGAGACATATCATATCATCATGGTTCTGCCAGCCTAGCTTCCATACAGAGACATATCATATCATATCATCATGGTTCTGCCAGCCTAGCTTCCACACAGAGACATATCATATCATCATGGTTCTGCCAGCCTAGCTTCCACACAGAGACAAGGGAATGATGCCACACCCTGCCTCCCATCAGCAGCAGCAGCAGCAGTCTGTGCCTCAGTAATAGGATCCTCTACTATGAGCTAATAGAATTAGTGTAGCGTGCTGCTGGGCTCAGTCTGTCTCTCTGTGTTGCTATATCCCCCCGGGCCGCAGCTGCACCCATGATTGACTATGCCCAGCACACCCCACCCCAATCCACCCTTCCCCTCTGGCTGTAATCTAAACACTGTGATTGTAGCACAACACAGTGATAACATCCAGATAAGACATTTGTATGCTCTGTGGCTGACATCTTTGTCTCATATTGCTAACTCTTAAAAGCAGCAGGGGGCCGTCCTATCGCCCCTGACCACATGTTCTGGTCATTCTCAGATGATTCTAGGCTTGAATGTGGCTGCCGTGAAGAATGTCCTTTATATCTGTCTGATGGTGTATCAGTATGGTTCTGTCTGATGGTGTATCAGTATGGTCCTGTCTGATGGTGTATCAGTATGGTCCTGTCTGATGGTGTATCAGTATGGTCCTGTCTGATGGTGTATCAGTATGGTCCTGTCTGATGGTGTATCAGTATGGTCCTGTCTGATGGTGTATCAGTATGGTCCTGTCTGATGGTGTATCTATATGGTCCTGTCTGATGGTGTATCAGTATGGTCCTGTCTGATGGTGTATCTATATGGTCCTGTCTGATGGTGTATCAGTATGGTCCTGTCTGATGGTGTATCAGTATGGTCCTGTCTGATGGTGTATCAGTATGGTCCTGTCTGATGGTGTATCAGTATGGTCCTGTCTGATGGTGTATCAGTATGGTCCTGTCTGATGGTGTATCAGTATGGTCCTGTCTGATGGTGTATCAGTATGGTCCTGATGTCTGATGGTGTATCAGTATGGTCCTGTCTGATGGTGTATCAGTATGGTCCTGTCTGATGGTGTATCAGTATGGTCCTGTCTGATGGTGTATCAGTATGGTCCTGTCTGATGGTGTATCAGTATGGTCCTGTCTGATGGTGTATCAGTATGGTCCTGTCTGATGGTGTATCAGTATGGTCCTGTCTGATGGTGTATCAGTATGGTCCTGTCTGATGTCTATGGTCCTGTCTGATGGTGTATCAGTATGGTCCTGTCTGATGGTGTATCAGTATGGTCCTGTCTGATGGTGTATCAGTATGGTCCTGTCTGATGGTGTATCAGTATGGTCCTGTCTGATGGTGTATCAGTATGGTCCTGTCTGATGGTGTATCAGTATGGTCCTGTCTGATGGTGTATCAGTATGGTCCTGTCTGATGGTGTATCAGTATGGTCCTGTCTGATGGTGTATCAGTATGGTCTGTCTGATGGTGTATCAGTATGGTCCTGTCTGATGGTGTATCAGTATGGTCCTGTCTGATGGTGTATCAGTATGGTCCTGTCTGATGGTCCAGTATGGTCCTGTGATGGTGTATCAGTATGGTCCTGTCTGATGGTGTATCAGTATGGTCCTGTCTGATGGTGTATCAGTATGGTCCTGTCTGATGGTGTATCAGTATGGTCCTGTCTGATGGTGTATCAGTATGGTCCTGTCTGATGGTGTATCAGTATGGTCCTGTCTGATGGTGTATCAGTATGGTCCTGTCTGATGGTGTATCAGTATGGTCCTGTCTGATGGTGTATCAGTATGGTCCTGTCTGATGGTGTATCAGTATGGTCCTGTCTGATGGTGTATCAGTATGGTCCTGTCTGATGGTGTATCAGTATGGTCCTGTCTGATGGTGTATCAGTATGGTCCTGTCTGATGGTGTATCAGTATGGTCCTGTCTGATGGTGTATCAGTATGGTCCTGTCTGATGGTGTATCAGTATGGTCCTGTCTGATGGTGTATCAGTATGGTCCTGTCTGATGGTGTATCAGTATGGTCCTGTCTGATGGTGTATCAGTATGGTCCTGTCTGATGGTGTATCAGTATGGTCCTGTCTGATGGTGTATCAGTATGGTCCTGTCTGATGGTGTATCAGTATGGTCCTGTCTGATGGTGTATCAGTATGGTCCTGTCTGATGGTGTATCAGTATGGTCCTGTCTGATGGTGTATCAGTATGGTCCTGTCTGATGGTGTATCAGTATGGTCCTGTCTGATGGTGTATCAGTATGGTCCTGTCTGATGGTGTATCAGTATGGTCCTGTCTGATGGTGTATCAGTATGGTCCTGTCTGATGGTGTATCAGTATGGTCCTGTCTGATGGTGTATCAGTATGGTCCTGTCTGATGGTGTATCAGTATGGTCCTGTCTGATGGTGTATCAGTATGGTCCTGTCTGATGGTGTATCAGTATGGTCCTGTCTGATGGTGTATCAGTATGGTCCTGTCTGATGGTGTATCAGTATGGTCCTGTCTGATGGTGTATCATATGGTCCTGTCTGATGGTGTATCAGTATGGTCCTGTCTGATGGTGTATCATATGGTCCTGTCTGATGGTGTATCAGTATGGTCCTGTCTGATGGTGTATCAGTATGGTCCTGTCTGATGGTGTATCAGTATGGTCCTGTCTGATGGTGTATCAGTATGGTCCTGTCTGATGGTGTATCAGTATGGTCCTGTCTGATGGTGTATCAGTATCCTGTCTGATGGTGTATCAGTATGGTCCTGTCTGATGGTGTATCAGTATGGTCATGTCTGATGGTGTATCAGTATGGTCCTGTCTGATGGTGTATCAGTATGGTCCTGTCTGATGGTGTATCAGTATGGTCCTGTCTGATGGTGTATCAGTATGGTCCTGTCTGATGGTGTATCAGTATGGTCCTGTCTGATGGTGTATCAGTATGGTCTGTCTGATGGTGTATCAGTATGGTCCTGTCTGATGGTGTATCAGTATGGTCCTGATGGTGTATCAGTATGGTCCTGTCTGATGGTGTATCAGTATGGTCCTGTCTGATGGTGTATCAGTATGGTCCTGTCTGATGGTGTATCAGTATGGTCCTGTCTGATGGTGTATCAGTATGGTCCTGTCTGATGGTGTATCAGTATGGTCCTGTCTGATGGTGTATCAGTATGGTCCTGTCTGATGGTGTATCAGTATGGTCTGTCTGATGGTGTATCATATGGTTCTGTCTGATGGTGTATCAGTTGGTCCTGTCTGATGGTGTATCAGTATGGTCCTGTCTGATGGTGTATCATGTCTGATGGTGTATCAGTATGTCCTGTCTGATGGTGTATCAGTATGGTCCTGTCTGATGGTGTATCAGTATGGTCCTGTCTGATGGTGTATCAGTATGGTCCTGTCTGATGGTGTATCAGTATGGTCCTGTCTGATGGTGTATCAGTATGGTCCTGTCATGGTGTATCAGTATGGTCCTGTCTGATGGTGTATCAATGGTCCTGTCTGATGGTGTATCAGTATGGTCCTGTCTGATGGTGTATCAGTATGGTCCTGTCTGATGGTGTATCAGTATGGTCCTGTCTGATGGTGTATCAGTATGGTCCTGTCTGATGGTGTATCAGTATGGTCCTGTCTGATGGTGTATCAGTATGGTCCTGTCTGATGGTGTATCAACATGGTCCTGTCTGATGGTGTATCAGTATGGTCCTGTCTGATGGTGTATCAGTATGGTCCTGTCTGATGGTGTATCAGTATGGTCCTGTCTGATGGTGTATCAGTATGGTCCTGTCTGATGGTGTATCAGTATGGTCCTGTCTGATGGTGTATCAGTATGGTCCTGTCTGATGGTGTATCAGTATGGTCCTGTCTGATGGTGTATCAGTTCCTGTCTGATGGTTATCTGGTATGGTCCTGTCTGATGGTGTATCAGTATGGTCCTGTCTGATGGTGTATCAGTATGGTCCTTCTGATGGTGTATCAGTATGGTCCTGTCTGGTGATCAGGTGTATCAGTATGGTCCTGTCTGATGGTGTATCAGTATGGTCCTGTCTGATGGTGTATTAGTATGGTCCTGTCTGATGGTGTATCAGTATCCAGTTGATGAACAAATTCTGGTCCTGTCTGATGGTGTATCAACATGGTCCTGTCTGATGGTGTATCAACATGGTCCTGTCTGATGGTGTATCAGTATGGTCCTGTCTGATGGTGTAATAATGGTGTATCAGTATGGTCCTGTCTGATGGTGTATCAATGGTCCTGTCTGATGGTGTATCAGTATGGTCCTGTCTGATGGTGTATCAGTATGGTCCTGTCTGATGGTGTATCAGTATGGTCCTGTCTGTTGTATCAGTATGGTCCTGTCTGATGGTGTATCAGCATGGTCCTGTCTGATGGTGTATCAGTATGGTCCTGTCTGATGGTGTATCAGTATGGTCCTGTCTGATGGTGTATCAGTATGGTCCTGTCTGATGGTGTATCAGTATGGTCCTGTCTGATGGTGTATCAGTATGGTCCTGTCTGATGGTGTATCAGTATGGTCCTGTCTGATGGTGTATCAGTATGGTCCTGTCTGATGGTGTATCAGTATGGTCCTGTCTGATGGTGTATCAGTATGGTCCTGTCTGATGGTGTATCAGTATGGTCCTGTCTGATGGTGTATCAGTATGGTCCTGTCTGATGGTGTATCTATATGGTCCTGTCTGATGGTGTATCAGTATGGTCCTGTCTGATGGTGTATCAGTATGGTCCTGTCTGATGGTGTATCAACATGGTCCTGTCTGATGGTGTATCAGTATGGTCCTGTCTGATGGTGTATCAGTATGGTCCTGTCTGATGGTGTATCAGTATGGTCCTGTCTGATGGTGTATCAACATGGCTCCTGCCAGCCCGACACATCATATTATCCCAGAGCTATTTCTCCTGGAGAGGACATCTAAAACTGACAAACTGCAGCCATGAGGGAAAATAATTACTTATTTATCACCCTGCGGAGAGAACATCTATATCACACCGCTGCAGTCATTGATTTACTGTATCGGTAGGGCATTTTGTTTTATTAGGGGACTGGTTGAAAAATAAAGTGGCCTCCCAGACTGCTTGAATGAACCGGTCCTCTACAGGGGCTCCAGGAGACATGGGGAGGCGGGAACAAGCCCCATGCAGGAGGGGGTGTGTGTGTGTGTTTGTGTCTGCACTTGGAGGGATGAAGAGGTTGTTTAATAAGCAGTAAGGCCATCATTGTAAATAAAAATGTCTTCTTAACTGACTTGCCTAATATGTTCACAGGTGTCAGGTGTTTAGCCTGCACACACACACACACGCACGCACGCACGCACACGCACATACACACACACACACACACACACACACATCCTACTGCTGCTCTCAGTCATGCTAACCTGTCTCCAACAGGCAGCTTACAGTAAAGCTAGTTCTATTTCTGGTAGTAATATTGTTGTTTCTGTTGTTTCTGTTGTTGTTGATGTTGATGTTTTTATTTTATCTTATTTCACCTTTATTTAACCAGGTAGGCTAGTTGAGAACAAATTCTCATTTACAACTGCGACCTGGCCAAGATAAAGCATAGCAGTGCGACAAAAACAACAACACAGATTTACACATGGAATAAACAAGCGTACAGTCAATAACTGTTGTTGTTGTTGTTGTTGTTGTTGTTGTTGCTGTTGCTGTTGTTGTTGTTGCTTTTCAGCAGTCTATTCTAGTTTACTGTGTTTACCATATTCATCCCAAATGGCACCTTATTCCCTATATAGTGCACTTCTAAAGTTTTAAAAGTAATGCACTATGTAAGGAATACGGTGCCCTCCCCTTCAGTCCAGTTTCCTATTGAGCTGATTCAGTGTTTTCTGCCGGGGGGGTTGGGGGGTAGACGATCATGTCATCATGACCAGACCAGAGCAGGGCTCCCTGGGTCCATGACAGTCTGGATCGATGTGGAAGGGAGGGAGGGAGGGAGGGAGGGAGGGAGGGAGGGAGGGAGGGAGGGAGGGAGGGAGGGAGGGAGGGAGGGAGGGAAGAATACTGTCTGGAGAAAAAGAGACAGAGAGAGACAGAGAGTGAAGGAGAGAGACAGAGAGTGAAGGAGAGAGACAGAGAGTGAAGGAGAGAGACAGAGAGTGAAGGAGAGAGACAGAGAGTGAAGGAGAGAGACAGAGAGTGAAGGAGAGAGACAGAGAGTGAAGGAGAGAGACAGAGAGTGAAGGAGAGAGACAGAGAGTGAAGGAGAGAGACAGAGAGTGAAGGAGAGAGACAGAGAGTGAAGGAGAGAGACAGAGAGTGAAGGAGAGAGACAGAGAGTGAAGGAGAGAGACAGAGAGTGAAGGAGAGAGACAGAGAGTGAAGGAGAGAGACAGAGAGTGAAGGAGAGAGACAGAGAGTGAAGGAGAGAGACAGAGAGTGAAGGAGAGAGACAGAGAGTGAAGGAGAGAGACAGAGAGTGAAGGAGAGAGACAGAGAGTGAAGGAGAGAGACAGAGACCTCAGAAAAAAATTGTAGACTTCCAATTGTGATTCATCTTTGAGAGCAATTTCCAAACACCTGAAGGTACGACGTTCATCTGTACAAACAATAGTACGCAAGTATAAACACCATGTGACCACGCAGCCATCATACTGCTCAGGAAGGAGACATGCACTGTCTCCTAGAGATGAATGTACTTTGGTGTGAAAAGTGCAAATCAATCCCAGAACAACAGCAAAGGACCTTGTGAAGATGCTGGAGGAAACAGGTACAAAAGTATCTATATCCACAGTAAAACGAGTCTGATATCGACAACGAGTCGTCGTAAAACGAGTCTGATAACCTGAAAGGCCACTCAGCAAGGAAGAAGCCACTGCTCCAAATCCGCTATAAAAAAGCCAGACTACAGTTTGCAACTGCACATGGGGACAAAGATCGTACTTTTGGAGAAATGTCCTCTGGTCTGATGAAACAAAAATAGAACTGTTTGGCCATAATGACTATCGTTATGTTTGGAGGAAAAAGGGGGGAGGCTTGTAAGCCGAAGAACACCATCCCAACCGTGAAGGGGGGGGGGGCATCATGTTGTGGGGGTGCTTTGCTGCAGGAGGGACTGGTGCACTTCACAAAATAGATGGCATCATGAGGAAGGGAAATGATGTGGATATATTGAAGTAACATCTCAAGACATCAGTCAGGAAGTTAAAGCTTGGTCGCAAATGAGTCTTCCAAATGGACAATTACCCCAAGCATACTTCCAAAGTTGTGGCAAAATGGCTTAAAGACAACAAAGTCAAGGTATTGGAGTGGCCAACACAAAGCCCTGACCTCAATCCTATCGAATGTTTGTGGGCAGAACTGAAAAACCGTGTGCGAGCAAGGAGGCCTACAAAACCTGAATCACCAGCTCTGTCGGGAGGAGAGAGAGAGAGAGAGATTGAGAAAGAGATGGAGAGATGATCGAGAGAGAGAGAGAGAGAGAGAGAGAGAGAGAGAGAGAGAGAGAGAGAGAGAGAGAGAGAGAGAGAGAGAGAGAGAGAGGTGAGACTATTAAGTGATGACTTAATACTGACATGCTCTCATTGGCTGAGATGAGACGAGTTGGTATTGCAATACCAACCGGGCTGGTAATTATCCATCCACAACACTGTCACTGACTAGAGCAATAAGAAGAGCACTCTAATCACCCAGGCCCTATATGGAAAACCGACAACGCTAATATGGGTCTAATCATAATAGATGATATGCCACACACACACACACACACACACACACACACACACACACACACACACACACACACACACACACACACACACACACACACACACACACACACACACACACACACACACACACACACACACACACACACACACACACACACACACACACACACACACACACACACACAGATGTATTGTCAAGAGGCAGTTAATAGCAAAGCGTTTCTAATTAGTTCATTCTGACACTGGCTTCATCCCCACTTTCACGTTGTCACAGTAACCATCTTCCTGTATACAGGAAGTGAGTCAAAGGAGTGAGGGGAAAGAGCGATGAAGTCATAGCCAAGACAAGAGAGCGACAGATGGAGGGGATATCCCCTAGAAAGGAGCCCTACATCTCTCTCTCTCTCTCTCTCTCTCTCTCTCTCTCTCTCTCTCTCTCTCTCTCTCTCTCTCTCTCTCTCTCTCTCTCTCTCTCTCCCCCCCCCCTAATGTTACTCGTCACATAATTATCACAGGCTCATTATCTGAGAGAAAGAGAGAGATAACGTAATAGCCAAGACAAGAGAGCAAACAGATGGATGGAGAGAGGGGGGGGGGTGGAAAGGGGGGGTATGGGGAGGGGGAGGCGCTTATTTTTTATTTAACTAGGTTCGTCAGTTAAGAACAAATTATTATCTACAATGACAGCCTACCGAAAGGTCTCCCTCGGGGACGGGAGCTGGGATTAAACATTTAAAATAAAAATATAGGACAAGTGGCAGCAACACAAAATGACAACAACATGGAAGCAACACAACATGGCAGTAGCACAACATGGTAGTAACACAAAACAGGGTACAGAAATGATTGTGCAGACAACAACACAAAGGGCAAGAAGGTAGAGGCAACAATACATCACGCAAAGCAGCCACAACTGTCAGTAAGAGTGTCCATGATTGAGACTTTGAATGAAGAGATGGAGATAAATCGGTCCTGTTTGAGTGTTTGTTGCAGCTCGTTCCAGTCGCTAGCTGCAGCGAATTGAAAAGAGGAGCGACCCAGGGATGTGTGTGCTTTGGGGACCTTTAACAGAACGTGACTGGCAGAACGGGTGTTGTATGTGGAGGATGAGGGCTGCAGTAGATATCTCAGATAGGGGGGAGTGAGGTCTACGAGGGTTTTATAAATAAACATCAACCAGTGAGTTGCGACGGGTATACAGAGATGACCAGTTTACAGAGTATAGAGTGTAGTGATGTGTCCTATAAGGAGCATTGGTGGCAAATCTGATGGCCGAATGGTAAAGAACGTCTAGACACTCGAGAGCACCCTTACCTGCTGATCTATAAATTATGTCTCCGTAATCTAGCATGTGTAGGATGGTCATCTGAATCAGAGTTAGTTTGGCAGCTGGGGTAATAGAGGAGCGATTACGATACAGGAAATCAAGTCTAGATTTAACCTTAGCTTGCAGCTTTGATATGTGCTGAGAGAAGGACAGTGCACCGTCTAGCCATACTCCCAAGTACTTGTATGAGGTGACTACCTCCAGCTCTAAACCCTCAGAGGTAGTAATAACACCTGTGGGAAGAAGGGCAATCTTCTTACCAAACCAGACCTTTGTTTTGGAGGTCTTCAGAACAAGGTCAAGGGCAGAGAAAGCTTATTGGACACTAAGAAAGCTTTGTTGTAGATTGTTTAACACAAACTCTGGGGAGGGGCCAGCCGAGTATAAGACTGTATCATCTGCATATAAATGGATGAGAGAGCTTCCTACTGCTTGAGCTATGTTGTTGATGTAAATTGAGAAGAGCGTGAGACCTAGGATCAAGCTTTGGGGTACTCCCTTGGTGACAGGCAGTGGCTGAGACACGCGATGTTCTGACTTTATATACTGCACTCTTTGAGAGAGGTAGTTAGCAAACCAGGCCAAAGACCCCTCAGAGACACCAATACTCCTTAGCAGGCCCACAAGAATGGAATGGTCTACCGTATCAAAAGCTTTGGCCAAGTCAATAAAAGTAGCAACACAACTTTAATTAGAATCAAGGGCAATGGTGACATCATTTAGGACCTTTAAGGTTGCAGTGACACATCCATAACCTGAGCAGAAACCAGATTGCATACCAGAGAGAATACTATAGACATCAAGAAAGCCACTCAGTTGATTATTGACAAGTTTTTCCAACACTTTTGATAAAAGTGGCTGCCTTCCAAGCAATGGGAACCTCCCCAGAAAGGAGAGACAGGTTAAAAAGGTTGGAAATAGGCTTGGTGATGACAGGGGCAGCAACCTTAAAGAAGAAAGGGTTTAAACCATCTGACCTGTATTTTTGTTGGGGGGGTCTCAAGTTTAAGGAGCTCCTTTAGCACCTCAGACTCAGTGACTGCCTGCAGGGAGAAACTTTGTAGCGGGGCAGGGGAAAAAGAGGGAAGAGCATCGGGGGATAGTCCCATTAGAAGGGTTGGGAGATGAGGAAATGTTGGACGGGCAAGGAGGCAATCCTGACTTAAAGTGGTGATTACAGAGCTCAGCCATTGGCTCCTTGTCAGTAACAACCACTAAGGGACGTGGGCAGCTGTGAGGAGGAGGGTTTGTTCTCCAGATCTTTAACGGTTTTCCAGAACTTCTTGGGGTTTGACCCACAGAGAGAGAACTGCTCCTTAAAGTAACTAGCTTTGCCCTTCCGAATAGCCTGAGTGCACTTATTTCTCATTTGAAAGAACGAGAGCCAGTCAGCTTGAGTATGCGTGTGCCGAGCCTTTCGCCAAATGGAAATCTTGAGGTGGAGTAACTCTGCCAGGTCACTGTCAAACCAGGGGCTGAACCTGTTTTTAATTCTCATTTTCTTCATGGGGGCGTGTTTGTTAACAATACCACTGAAAATATACCAAAAGAAGGTCCAAGCGTCTTCAACAGAGGGGATCAAGCTGATTCTACACCATTTTATAGAGGCCAGTTCATGAAGGACAGTTCATTCAAGTTTTTTAGCAAGCGTCTATAACAAATCAGGACAGGTAGTTTCACTGAGCAGCCATTACGAACACAGGCTGTAAAACAGTGATCACTAAGGTCATTACAGAAAACACAACACTGATACCTATCAGGATTATTTGTGAGGATAACATCAAGGAGAGTAGCCTTTTCTGGGTGTTTGGAGTCATACCTTGTGGGGCTGGTAATAATCTGAGAAAGATTTAGGGAGTCCCATTGCTTTAGGACTTGGTCAGGTGGTTTAATCATGTCCCAGTTTAGGTCACCTAGCAGGACAAATTCAGACTTAGTTTAAGGGGCCAGGAGAGAGCATAGGGCAGGTAGGGTACAGGTCGGTGCTGATGGAGGACGATAGCACCCAGCAACAGTTAACAAAGAGCTATTTGAATGTTTAATGTGTAAAACCAGCAAATCAAAATTGTTTAGGGACAGACTTGGTGGAGACAACCGAGCACGGAAAGTGATCCATGGTTAAAGATTGCCACTCCCCCAACTTTGGAAGATCTGTCTTGCCGAATAAGGTTATAACCAGACAGGTTAACATCAGTATTCAAAACACTCTTCCTTAACCACGTCTCAGTAATGACCAACACATCTGGATTGGAGTTGTGAACCCACACTTTCCGGGGTAGTGGGAGAGGGGGGGGGTATGGAGGGGTCTGGGGAGGATGAGAGGGAGGGGTAGAGGGAGGGGGAGGATGAGAGGGGGAGGGGGAGGGGAAGAGGGATGGGTAGAGTGAAGGGGAGAGGGAGGGGAGAGTAAGAGGGAGGGGTAGGGGGAGAAGGAGATGGATGGGGAAGGGAGGGAGGGAGGGTGTGAGCATCCCACAAAGCTCAGCAGGTTCAGCTAGGCTGTTCTGTACCACATCACAGGTTAAACTAGGCTGTTCTGTACCACATCACAGGTTCAACTAGGCTGTTCTGCTGTGTACCACATCACAGGTTCAACTAGGCTGTTCTGTACCACATCACAGGTTAAACTAGGCTGCTCTGCTGTGTACCACATCACAGGTTCAACTAGGCTGTTCTGCTGTGTACCACATCACAGGTTAAACTAGGCTGCTCTGCTGTGTACCACATCACAGGTTAAACTAGGCTGTTCTGCTGTGTACTACATCACAGGTTCAACTAGGCTGTTCTGTACCACATCACAGGTTAAACTAGGCTGCTCTGCTGTGTACCACATCACAGGTTAAACTAGGCTGTTCTGCTGTGTACCACATCACAGGATAAACTAGGCTGTTCTGTACCACATCACAGGTTAAACTAGGCTGTTCTGTACCACATCACAGGTTAAACTAGGCTGTTCTGTACCACATCACAGGTTAAACTAGGCTGTTCTGCTGTGTACCACATCAC